>NC_139251.1:19220117-19357287 GCF_977018435.1 Lepisma saccharinum | reverse complement strand
GAATACCGGGACTACGCCAGTGTTAGGAGCACGGAGTTGCGCTCGCTAGAACGTTTTATTCAGGCTACAGAACTACAGGTACGAACATTCCTTTATCATGTCCTCGCCCTGCCTGTTCAGTCAGTAGAAGTGTCTTATATCAAATGTTGTTAGTCTTGGAGTCTTGGAGTCTTGTAAGTCTTAGCTATTACTGAGAATTTTTTAGAAATTTCCAAATGAAAAACATATCACAGACTAAATACATTCACAAGCTAATAAAGATAAGTATTTGGCCCGGGCGTATGGATAATATGATCTGTTTTAGGTAGTTCATTTTAGTTGTTATCCTTAGGTACAACGTAGTCATATGTTTAAACAATTTAGGCTATATTCTAAGGAGTAGCCTAGTATGAGAATCTAAGATTACACGCAAAATGTAATAATGTATCAAATTATAAAACTATCAAGAGGTCCTTGATTCAAAGTTTGCTTCTCTATTGATTAAATTATATGTTTATTCTTGAAAAACTAAGTATGCTGACCAAAGCAGTAATTTATTTTATTAAAAACATAAACTAAACGTAACGTTTCAACCTTCTAGCAAGGTGTTCTTCAGACTCTGTACAAAACTTTTGTACTTGATACAGAGTCTGAAGAAGACCTTGCTAGAAGGTTGAAACATTACGTTTAGTTTATGTTTTTAATAAAATAAATTACTGCCTTGGTCAGCATACTTAGTTTTTCATAATCATGGAAACAAGGCTTAATGGGTTATAATTGGACATTTTCCAAGGCTGATGTTTATTCTTGCTGTGAAGTTTAAGGAAAGGCGCAGAACGAAACACAGACTTAACCTCAACTGAACCTGTGGTTCATGACTTGACCACTTGATGGCACCACTAACTTAATAGATATCAAGCAAGATCGTTTTGCCCAAAGGATCATTTTGCTCTGGTCTTCACTACATATACAGAAGGAAACTATTAATACTTTACTGAAAATATTATCTCTATATACTTACAATTTTCCTAACTAAATATTGAATTTAAGATATTTCCAGCAACTGCTATAAAGTGTTTACCTTCTGGTATTATTCTACATTATTTATCTTGAAAGAACAAAACTTGTCAGTAATTTTCCTTTGAAATGTATTAAATGTTTACACTCGTGTTGGTTTGCGAGCTGTGTTACATTGTAATTAATCTACACTTGAAGGTAATGTTCTAAAATTCGATTGAAAATCTAATTTTTAGTAAGTACTATGGAAGAGAAATCCATCGTTAATGCCTTTAATTTGCAAATTCCATTGAACCTGTTTCCTAATTTACATAATGCATTTTTGACTCAATTTTAAAACTAAAATATTCATTATACGCTACCACCAGACCAAGGCTACACGATGCACATATTTAGAAAACGACAGCTTGTCGCCTCTCGCTTCGGTCTGAAAGGTCTCCAACACTTCCCTCGCAATATTATACTTGGTGGCGCACGCAAAAGTAGCCAAGTCAGTACCATTTGCTGCTGACGTGGCTATGTTTTCGTGCATCACCCTGTATATTTTATTGAAATTGAAATTAAAAATTTTGGGTGCGTCAGAACTTGGGCTATTTTACACCCGTCACGTTATACGGGTTAGTAGTGTATATTAAGCGGTTCAACGCAGTACTTTGTAGGTATCTCTTTTTTTTATCAATTGAATATCAGTTTTTGACATATTTTGACAATTTTTTGTCCACGTTTTAGCGTTCAGCGATGTTTTTAGTACAATTTTCAATGCAATTTTTTTTTCCCCACTCGTACTTGGTAGGTATATCACGATCTTACGTGATACAACTTAACCTATCTTTTTTTCTTACGATTTTTTTAATTTTTTTTTTACGATCCTAAGTGATATAACTTAACCTATCATTTTTTTTTATATTTACGCACCGAACTAACCTACAAGGGACTCTGTTTGTTTTAATATTTCAGTCGACATCTTGTAGCAAACACTAGAACTATTTCCTCAGGTATCGTCTTCATGTTCTAGTGTTTGCTACTAGATGTCGCCACCAGCGATGTAGACGCAGTGTTGCCACACTATGAGGGCCTTCCCAAGGGGGAAAATTTCCCTTTTTGGACCATTTTTTCCCTTTCACCTAAGCAAATGACATAATAGAATAATAATTAGTTGTGGTAGTAAAAGCAGCATTATTAGCGGTGGTGCAGTTGCGGTATTGTGGTATTTTTAATCGAAATTTCCTTTTTGGCTAAAAATCTCGGCATGTGGCAACACTGCGTGGATGCATAAAAGAACAATTATACACGACCTCTCTCGGTCCTCCTCCGTAGCCGTGCGTGTTAAGGCGTTCATTCGTTCTTGACATCATGTGCGTGCTATAGGTTCGAACCCGGTTGTGGTCGGTAGTTTTTCAGTGTAAATAATGGCCCCTTACTTTAGCTCATGTTCCTGGTCTGCAGGCTGGGATTAAAGGAAACTCATGAGTCCTGAGTGAGCGAGTTTGACGGGTTTGTTGTTTCACTGTCTAAATATCGATCATCGCTACGGACGAGTGACCCCCCCTGTCCCCGGGGGTCCCCCCTGTCCCTGGACCCCTGTCCCCGGGGTCCTATCCCTGTCCCCGGGCTCGTGTTCCCGGGAGTCTCCTTCCCCTTGCCCCTGGACCCCTGTCCCCGGGGTCCTATCCCTGTCCCCGGGCTCGTGTTCCCGGGAGTCCTACCCCTTGTCCCTGGACCCCTGTCCCCGGGCTCGTGTTCCCGGTTAAGTTAGGTTAAGTTGTCTAATGTCTATGTCTATGTGTAATGTCTATGTCTATATGTAATGTCTATGTCCATGTCTCTGTCTTTGTAGGTTTTTTTTTTTGTCCTAAGATTTTTTTTTAACGCTGGACTTAGAAAATTTTCGATTGCTGAAAAAAAAAAAATTGGTTCCATGACGACCTATGTTTATTTTGGTATGGGTGGACAGAGGACACCGAGACTCGACCGACGCACTAAACCCGACCTCTCTACGACTATTCGTTCGGAAGTTACGAGTGATCAAAGTTTTGGGAGGTGGGCTAACTTCTTACCCCTTGGCCCCAGGACCACCAAAACTTGGTACACGTATTCTACACCTCCAAAATCGACAGGGCGGGTAGCTTCGCTACCAGTATGGGGGTGTTTTTCGATATATTTTTTCGATAACTCTTACCATTTTCGAGATATTTGCAAATTTAAGATATTTTAACACAGGACTTGGAAAATTTTCGATTGATGAAAAATTGGTTCCATGACAACCTATGTTTATTTTGGTATGGGAGGACAGGGGACACCGAGACTTGACCGACACACTAAACCCGACCTCTCTACGCGTACTCTACGTCACCAAAAAAAAAAAAAAAATCGACAAGGGGAGGTGGTGTTTGGAGAGATTTTTCGATATCTCTCACTGTTTCCACTTGTGATTTTAGGTTTTTGATAGACGACAACGACAGAGCCATGTATGAGTAAACATCTGAACTCGGTGAACAAGTCAACTTTTTTCAGTACGTCAACATTTTTCTCTCTCATTTCTTAGTGAATGGGTTAGGTGACTTGCAACGACGAAGGCCTTCTAGCAACACGTACTTAGCTTATGCCGGCGTAATTCGCTAAAACATGTCTTTAACTATTGTCATTTAGGAACCGCCTCAGTCCTGTTGTTAATTTGGTTAAGGTAATTGATCCAAAAATAACAAGGGGGAGGGGGAGGGGGCAATTAAAAGTTCGAAATGACAATAGTTAGAGGTTTCTCCAATCTAGTAAAGTGGATTGGTTGAAATTTCCAAGGCGTATTTTGCATTTTTTTTTTTCAAATATGAATACGTTAAAACTGAACTGTGTCGGATTTTGAGTTTTGTATTCGCCCCCGAGAAAATTCTATATAAAATAACATACCTGGAAATTATATTCACGTTAAGTTGAATTTTGATTTTTTGTAATCACCCCGAGAAATTCTATATAAAATAACGTACCTGGAAATTATATTCACGTTAAGTTGAATTTTGATTTTTGTATTCGCACCCAAGAAATTCTATATAAATAACATACTTGAAAATTGTATTCACAGTAGATTGAATTTTTTGAGTTTTGTATTCACCCCAAGAAATTCTATATAAATAACATACCTGAAAATTCTATTCACAGTAGATTGAATTTTTTGAGTTTTGTATTCACCCCAAGAAATTCTACATATAAATAACATACCTGAAAATTGTATCGCTATATACTAGACTTTTTGATTTCTGTGATTTTCGAAAAAGCAATGGCATCCACCACCAGTTTCAATCGTAAAAATTATAAAACTGAATGTGTCACTTGTGGGAAGCTAATCTCAAGGAACAATTTATCGGTACACAGGGCAAGATGTAGCGAAACAGGTTAGAGAATTAATCGTTCCTTACCTTCTAAGTCTTGTGCTCGATGCGGAAAGATGATCAGCATTACAAATTTAAGTAAACACCTCAAAATTTGCAAACCATCGACCGGACAAGCATCGAAAAGGAAAATCGATAATTCAGAAACGGAAGCTTCCACTTCCAAGCAAATTAAATTATCCAATGAACAAAAACCAATTAGATCTGCTTTCAACCGTCATATTCAGGATTTCTCTTTTACTTCGGAACCAGGCCGGGACATTCTTAGTTTCTTGCGTGAAACGAAAACATCCGTGATAAATATTCTAAAAAATAAATTGGAAAATAATTCCATAAAAGTATACGTTGATCTATTTTCCGAATACGAAAAAGTCGATGGTACAACAAGTATTTTTTATCATCGAACAAAAAACCAGCCTCTTCATTTGGCGGACGTCGATAATTTGGACGAATTTTATTCTGATCTTTCCAACGAGCTGGTTAAGAAACATGACGATTACGAGGCTAAAGGGTCGGGATGGTCTCTATGTGGAAGTCCTCACACGTTAACTGTTTACGTGAACCAATCCTCGCCTCTTCGTGCATCCAGCTACGTTCCTCTTCCACCGAACATTCAACACAAGAGGGCTGTGTTAAATATACAGAACAGCGATAAAAAAAGTTTCCTTTGGTGTGTGTTGGCTGCACTGCATCCTGTTCATTGGTCAAATCATCCAGAACAGGTTTCTAATTACAAACAATACGAGACCGACTTTCAAAGTGTAATGTCTGACATCGAATACCCGGTGACATTGTCGGATATAACAAAGTTCGAAAATCGTGCAGGAAAACGCATCGCTATTAATGTATATTCCTTCACGTCAGATAAATATCTCGTGCATCCCGTCAGGATAAGCGATATCGACGATGACGTTGCTCGTGTGATTAATCTTCTTCTCATTTCAAACGAGGATGTTCATCACTACACGCTAATTCGTTCAATGTCTCGATTACTACGAAGCCAAACTACCAAGTATGAACATTGCATCGAAGTTTGTCCGAGATGCCTAACCACGTTCGACGATCAAAAACAACTCAATTATCGAAAATTCAGCGGAGGTCAAATTGCTATCGATAAACTTGTTGAACATAAAATTTATTGCGGCAACAACAGACCGGCTAGAATGTTGATGCCCGAAACGAACGAAGTCGAAGAATTCAAAATGCACAAGGCATTGTTGGAACATCCCGCAATCATCGTTGCTGATTTCGAGGCGTTCCTCAAACCACTCTCCTACTGCGAACCGGATTCTGAAATTTCCTCCACAACGCCGTACCAGCTTCATCAACCAAACAGTTTCGGCTATGTTGTTGTGCGACGTGATAAAATAAATGAAGCATATATATACCGCGGGCCAAATGTAATCGAACACTTCCTGGAAAAAATGGTGGAGGAGGTTGAGGTAATTGGTAGCGTACTGCTTACATCAAAACCGATGGCACCTTTAACTGAAAATGAACTTCAAAATTACAATTCCACTGAGGTGTGTCCGGTATGTGATCAAAGTTTCACTGATGAGAACAAAAAAATATTCCACCACGATCATTTCAGCGGAAACTACATAGGTGGAATTTGCAACACGTGCAATCTTAAAATCCAGAAACCTAAATTCATCCCCATATTCTTTCACAACGGAAGCGGATATGATTTTCACCACCTGGTGAGACATCTTGGCTACGATCCGAAACGTATAGGTGTCTTGGCCGAGAATGAAGAACGCTACATTAGTCTCAGCAAGCAAGTGTCGATTCCGGGAACGAAAAATACAATCGAGATGCGCTTCCTGGATTCGTATAGATTTCTCTCTGCAAGTCTGGATGCTTTAGCGAACAAACTCACCGACGATCAATTTAAAATAACTAGAGCTAGTTTTCCCAACGTAGACATAGAACTCGTTAGACGTAAAGGGATTTATCCTTACGAATATGTTAGTGATAATTCTAAATTTAACGACGACGCTCTTCCACTTCCAAGAGAATTTTACAGCAGACTCAGAGAGAAAGGAATCACGGACGAAGAATACCAACACGCGCAACTCATGTGGGAGAAATTAGAATGTAGGACACTCGGAGACTACCACGACGCATACTTAAAATTAGACGTGACGATACTAGCGGATGTTTTTCAAGCGTCCAGGAAAACGGCAACGAATATTTATAAATTAGATCCAGCGTATTTCTACAGTCTACCGGGATTAGCGTGGTCGGCAATGTTTAACCAGACAAAGGTCAAGCTGGAACTGATATCGGACGTGGACATGTTGCTATTTATCGAAAGAGGGATACGAGGTGGAATGGTGCAATGCGTACAGAGACATGCAAAAGCTAATAACGTACACATGAAAGAAGATTACGATTCAAATCGAGCATCGAATTACATCTTCTACGCCGACGTTAATAATCTCTACGGACATGCCATGGTTCAGAAACTTCCTTACTGGGGATTCGAATGGTTAGATCCCACTTCGATAGACATTATTCATTTCGACGATAGCGAGTGTGGTTTCTTCGCAGAGGTAGATCTCCAATTCTCCGACCACCTGCACGACACGTTTTCGGATTTGCCTCCGACTCCCGAAATCAAATGTCCACCCGACTCGGTTCAAGACAAGCTTTTGTTAACATTGGACCCTAAACAGAGATACGTCGTCCACTACAAGAATCTCCGGTTTTTGATTGGGAAGGGTGTTCAGATAGTAAATGTTAGAAGAATACTAAAGTTTAAACATTCCACGTGGTTAAGACCTTACATAGAAACTAACACACAACATAGGACGGTTGCCACTTCCGATTTAGACAAGGACTTCTTTAAATTAATGAACAATGCGGTGTACGGAAAGACCATGGAGAATGTTAGAAAGCACGTAGACGTGAAATTAATTTCCGATAAGAATAAATGTCGGAAGTGGGTAGCCGATCCTAGATTCAAGTGGAGAAAAATTTACAACGAGAATTTGGCACTTTTCAATCTAGATATAAAATTGATGAAATTCAGAAAACCAATTTACGTTGGCGCAACGGTTCTCGACTTGTCGAAACTTTACATGTTCGAATTTCATTATGACGTGATGAAACCCTTCTTCAATGATAACATATCACTTTTGTACACGGACACCGACAGCTTTATTTACAGCATACAAACACCTAACCTATACGAAGACATAAAAAATCCTTCCATGCTTGAGTATTTCGATACTTCGGCGTATCCTCAACCCAACAGATTTGGAATTCCTTCCCTCAACAAAAAAGTCCTAGGTAAACTGAAAGACGAATGTAACGGTGATATTATTGTCGAGTTCGCGGGTTTGCGTTCGAAGATGTATGCCATGAGAACAGAGAGTAGCGTCACGAAGAAAGCAAAAGGTGTGGGCAAGAATACGGTGGAGAACAAACTCACCTTCCACGATTACATCGATTGCCTTTACTTACAATCGACGATACTAAGTATAGAACAAAGAATCCAGAGCGTCGACCATATCATCACCACAAACAAAGTTAGAAAAATTGCGCTGGATCCCGATGACGATAAGAGGTGCGTCCTCGAGTGTGGTATTCACACATTGCCTTGGGGACATCGTCGTTTAGAAATAAATAAGAATTGCGCACAGTGCAAATAATTAGCACTCACCACCACACTCAACAATTTTCACTAACTCAAAAAAACAAAACATTTTGTTACTCAGTAAAAAAAAACACTTTGACTGTCATTACAAAATAAAACTTTGACCGTATTCTTAAATAACCAGCATGCCTATGAACTTGTTCGGTTTCAAAAAACAGATCATCATGGAAACCATACCAGATCATGAAGTCTTACCTTCCGTGTTACCTAAACTCAACGGTCTGTTGATCATTCACCTCAACAGCATTTGGACGAAATTGGATGAGGATGTGGGCAAAAACTTTTACGTCTTCAACAACAATTTACATTTTTACGAAATTCCGATCGACGGGAAACTTCGCATCACCGTGAATCCCGAGAACGTAGGCGAAATCAAAATATCTACCGGCAAGAACATTTTTCGAATCAAGCACGACAAGATGCTTTCTAACATGGCGTACGATGTTTCCGCAGGCGATTGTCTTTACGTTCAACTCCTAGGAGATTACGATAAACTCATTCCTCTCTTCGTAGAATTACGAATCGTCTATCCTATCATAAATAACCGTTAACCAAAATGCCTAACGACATTTTCGGCAACACGAAGCGTGTAGACCACGCAGAAGAGATTCTCATGTTGGACGTTCGAGTCAAAAAGTTGAGGAGCGATTTGATCGCTTTGCAGGAGACCTTAAACAAAAGTTTAGAGTCGGAGATCGCTACGCTTCAAACGCAATGTCTCGACCCTATTCTGAAAATCGATTCCGAACTGAAAACGCTCATAAAAAATTATGTCGACGTACCTTCTTACGACAACGTTCAAAATATACAGTTGAGCGTGGATTCGCTTCAAAATGATTTGGCCAAATTACAGCAATTTCAATCGAAAAATGAAGATTTGGAAAAATTGAAACTCGAAATCGAAGAACGAACTTCCGCAATCGAAAAGAATTTCTCTGAACTTCAAACCGTCGTGAACGATATCGACGTAGAACGCTTGCATGTCGTCGTTTCCAAATTACAAGAAGAATTCACCAGCACGTTGGAAGAAATTAAATCCAAGCTACAGACTTTGGAAGATACCATGACGAACCTACCATCGTCAGACGAACTGCAGGTCATCGGTAAAAGCGTCGCGAACATAAAAATTCAATTGGAGGCGTATCAAGATTTCGAACACATTCAAACCACCATCGCTACGCTTCAGGCGTCTCTGGAGTTGATCAACGAAGAAATTAAAAATATTAGAGTTCAAGCAAGTGCGTTGACGAGCATTCAAGACACGTTAAGCACGGTCCAGCAGAAGATGGAATATTTAGAAAATTTGAACGTCGAATCGAACCTTGCTCATTTTCATCACGTGCTGGACAACATACAGGGTGACTTGGAATCGTTACGGACGAGCGTGCCTTCGAGCGAAGATTTGGAAAAATTGAAAACGACGGTGACGGCATTATCCGATTCGAGCGACATCAAAAGTTCGTTGAGCGATCTCGAGAGTAGGGTGGCCAATCTCCCCACCTCCAAAGAATTGCACGCTTTGAAAAGGAACATATCTCGAATGCTGAAACGACTAGAAACGGAAACGGCAAACGTGGAACAGTTTCGAGACGAAATTACTTCGCTGCGAGACACGGTTTCCACGTTGCCTACATCGCAGAGAGTCGCGGATCTTCACACGCAGTTTACAGAGATGCGAAGCATCGTGAACGATCTTACCGAGAAAAGTTCGAAATTGAATCAAGTCGAGAACCTTCAGAACATTGTCGTCAACATCAGAGATCAAGTTGGAGTGCTGGAATCCACGCAGGAATCGACGCTGGCCTCTTTCGGTGCCAAGTTGCAAGAACTCAACGAAAACTACAAGCAGTTGAACGTGGAAGTGAAAATCAAACCGTCATTTTCTACAGTAACGGATACCATGGTCGAATATTTGTTGCCCGTACAAAATACACTGGGACAGCTTCACAGCAACCTCGTTAGCGTCGATACTAAATTCGCTAAACTGCATTCTCTGCAAGCCATCGAAATCAACAGCGTACCCAATCAACAGAGAATCTCCACGTTCGTCGAAGGTAACAAACTGTACATGTTGCATCCTTATCATCCGTACTACAAGTTTCTCCTCGATGGCACGATTCATATAAACGAATTTTCGTACTGGTCTCACGGCAGAAAAGCTAGCGTCCCCACCATGACCTTGATATCGAATCGTGGTGTCCAGAAAGCAGGAAACATTCCTCTGGCACGTTGGAACGAAACGCGCAACATATATGAAATACACGAAGACGAAGATCTTACCGTTTTCGACGTGAGTGCCGGCGATAAGCTGATCATTCAAAACACGAGCGAGGTGCCACCTTCTTTGAATCCCATCACGCTGGTGCTTCTCTTCAAACGTAATCTCTAAAAAAATGTCTAGGCAGGCCATCGTCGAAGAATTGCATAAACCTGCACGCCGCAACTACGAACGTTTGGCGGTGGTAACCAAGGGTATCGATGACCTCTGGCAAAGTGACCTCGTGGAGATGAGCAGCGGAAATTTGAAAAATGTACATAAATTGAACAAGGGCATCAAGTACCTCCTCACCGTCATAGACACGTTTTCGAAATTCGCATGGGCAGTACCTTTGAAAGCCAAAACGGGAACATGCGTCACGGAAGCATTCAAATTAATTTTTCGTGAAAGCGACAGACGACCACGGTTTTTGCAAACAGACAACGGTAAAGAATTTTACAACGCCGTATTCCAAAAGTTTATTCAAAAACATGACATTCGACATTATTCGACCTTCAGTCACATCAAAGCCAGCATCGTGGAAAGATTTAATCGAACCTTGAAAACACACATGTGGAAACGATTCACGCTTCGGGGAAATTACAAATGGGTCGACATCCTGCCGGAACTCGTCGACACCTATAATGATACGGTACACAGAACGATAGGCATGAAGCCAGCTGACGTTACGAAATCTGACGAGCAGCGTTTAATTTCTACAGTTTACTGTCCAAAGTACACTCCGACTACCAAAAAATCAAAATTCAAAATTGGAGACCAGGTGAGGATCAGCAAATTCAAACGCACCTTCGAGAAGGGATTCACAAAAAATTGGAGCACGGAACTTTTTACGGTGGTTCGAGTTTTTCCCGGAAACCGACACACGTATATAATAAAAGATAGTAGCGGCGAGATTTTGAAAGGAAGATTTTACGAAGAGGAACTCTCTAAAACGAAACACCCCGACACGTACCTCATCGAGAAAGTATTGCGTAGGAAAGGTGACAAACTGTTTGTCAAATGGCTGGGACGTCCGGAAAAGAGTTGGATCGACGCGAACGAAGTGATCTTGTGAGCACGTGGAACGTGGTGAAGCGTCTACCGGATTCGGAAAGTCAAACGAAAAAAAGAACGGCGAGTTGCTTCCCGACAGCATCCGCTGTCTAATCGTAGGTCCTTCGGGGTGTGGGAAAACGACACTGCTCGTGGACAATTTTCTCCTCGCACCTAATTGGTTAGATTGGAAGAACAGGCACCTGTACGTGTTCTCGAAAAGTTTGGAGCAATCCAAATACCAGCAACTGATGAAACTGTACGATGGTCTGGACATTGCAACTTTCGCTTCGGAAATAAAAACACTCGACGATTGTCGTGAAAATTCAGTCGTTGTGTTCGACGATGTCATCCTGGAAAATCAAAATGAAATTCGCAACTTTTTCACGCAAGGTCGTCACAAAGGAATGGATTGCTTTTACCTAGCTCAAACGTTTTCCAAAATTCCAAAACAGTTACTACGCGACAACGCTAATTTCATATGTTTGTTTCGTCAAGATCACACCAACCTCAAGCACGCGTACGATGACTACGTAGGCGGAGACATGAACTACAATCAATTTTCGGAACGCTGCTCTTCTTGCTGGAACAGTGACGATTTCGGATTCGCGACGATCGACATGACGAGGAAACCCAACGACGGAAAATACAGAAACAAAATCAACGACTTTCTAAACGTTGCAACGTTGTGAGAAACGACGTGTATAAATAACGTTATGACGAAACGAAAAATCGAAGACGAAAATCTTAAGCTTCGCGATTACCTCGCGAAACGCTTCAAAGGTTGGAAATCCGAGAATCGCGGATTCTACGAAGAGAAGAAACGTCAAGATCAACCTGTGATCGATGCCATCAGCGATCTAGGTAAAGAAATTAAAGGTGTCACGGAACAAAATAAAAATTTGATCAACGAACTCGTACCACTCGCAGCTAAAAGTTACATTGTACCCACGCCCATTTCGAGCATTCCTTCGACGCCGTTCGAACTGAAGGACGTTCCACGACGTCGAGCCATAGGTAGCACGTCTTCGGATAAGATCGAGTTGGGACCTTTGGCACGAGACTACCTGAGCACGGGGAAGTTCGAAAAGGATGAAGTGTTCGGATTGTATCCGAGCATGGAAATCAACGAGGGTGTCGTGTGGAAGATTGGGAAATCGAAAGTCACCTTCGAAGGCAACGACATTAAAGTTAATTTAGGCGAGAAGGATAGTTGGAACAGGTATCCGGGTACGGTGGGACTGTGGGAACTCGTTGCCAAAAAGCAGCCGAAAGATTACACCGACGAAGATTACCAGAGTTACAAGAAAATTTTGATCATGACGGATGCCTTGTACCAAAACAACGACGCCTCGCAGAATAGGGTGAAATCGAGCAGCGGCGAGAAGTACAGGAATCTCATCAAGCCGATATGGAACCAGGTCAAAACAGGCAGCGGCGTCAAACTCTACAACACCCTGCCCAAAGAATTCGTTTGGGTGGACGACGTGCGCAAGCTCATAGACAGGTTGTTGGTTATTGCAGGAGAGGAGAATGCAGGCAATCGTAATTTCCACAACGAGAAGGTTGGCATCGTGGACATGATCAGCGCCAAACTTTCCAACTTCATCGTGAACGACGACAAGGGCATAGGTTACCTCATCAAAATTATCAACACGCTGCCTCCGAGATTCTGGAACGTGGCCGAAGGAAAGGGACTCGTGAACGACATCATCAACAAGTTACCTTTCGAGATGCATTTACCTGGCTACCAGTACTGTGGACCGGGTACCAAACTCGAGAAAGGATTGGAGAGAGAGGAGACAAGGGTGTGAATCCGTTGGACGCCGCATGCAAAGATCACGACATCGCTTACAACACCACGCAGACGGATCTGGATGCACGTCACGAAGCAGACAAGAAATTGGAGCGTGCCGCTTTCGAAAGATTCGTCAGCAGAGACGCATCGCTGGGTGAACGGGTCGCGGCACTGGGCACCACCATCGCCATGAACACGAAACAAAAATTTGGGTGGGGTGTGTAAATAAATAACATACAGTAAAAAAACAAACATGTCTCGTATAGCCGACTTACCGCCCGAACTGCTATGTAAAATTTTCAAACAGGTAGTAAACGGAGATGTTAATAAACTTTTAATCGTAGCGAGATCAACGCCGTATTTTCGCATCCCTTGTGAAATGGCTGTCAAGGACCGTCTTCGGGAGATCAGTGGCATGAGGTGCGGTGATCTCGACACTCTTCTTTCGGCTGCAGGGAAAAAATTAAACGATAGGTTGGATGAACTTCACGAGGCGAGGCAGGGAAGAAGACGATACACGGATGATTGGCGCAAGTCTAAACAGGAGACCGAAGAAATCATCACGCACATCATCGCGTTTTCCGAAGCACGGACTTTCTTCCTCTAACACACACAAAAAAATCTTCGATACGAATCGTGAAAAAAAATATACATGTCAAAAAAAATGTACGTGTCAAAAAAAATATGAGACAAAAAAAATATACGTAAAAAAATGTACATGTCAAAAAAAATTGCAATGGAAAATTCTTTCATCGTCAAAAAAAATTTGTCTCGTCAAAAAAAAAGTTGACGTGGACATCGTCAGAAAAAAAGTTGCCTTATCGTAAAAAATTTTTATCGTCAAAAAAATTTGTCACGCCAAAAAAAGTTGACGTGGAAAAATTATCACCGTCAGAAAAAAGTTGCCTTATCGTAAAAATTTTTTATCGTAAAAAGAAATTTGTCTCGTCCAAAAAAAAGTTGACGTGGAAAAATTATCATCGTCAGAAAAAAAAGTTGCCTTATCGTAAAAATTCTTTATCGTCAAAAAAATGTGTCTCGTCAAAAAAAGTTGACGTGGAAAAATTATCATCGTCAGAAAAAAAGTTGCCTTATCGTAAAAATTTTTTATCGCCAAAAAAAATTTGTCTTCAAAAAAAAGTTGACGTGGAAAAATTATCACCGTCAGAAAAAAAGTTGCCTTATCGTAAAAATTTTTTATCGTCAAAAAAATTTGTCACGCCAAAAAAAAGGACGTGGAAAAATTATCACCGTCAGAAAAAAAGTTGCCTCATCGTAAAAATTTTTTATCGTCAAAAAAATTTGTCTCGTCAAAAAAAGTTGACGTGGAAAAATTATCACCGTCAGAAAAAAAGTTGCCTTATCGTAAAAATTTTTTATCGTCAAAAAAAATTGTCGTCAAAAAAAGTCAAAAAATGTGCAAGAAAAAAAGTACGTGTTAAAAAAAATGTACCTGTCAAAAAAAATGTGAAAAAAATGTAGGTGTAAAAAAATATACGTGTCAAAAAAAATTGTACGAGTAGTACAGGTGGCCCGGTTCTAAATCCTCATTTGGGGCTCGAATCATCATGTGGGGCTCGCAGTGGTGCCAACTCACCCCCCGAAAATTTCACCAACTGATATTTTGAAGCCTTTCACGGTGTATGTTAACCTCACAAGCAGTGTTGCTAACTCGGCGTAGCCTTTTATGGTGTATGTTAACCTCACCAGCAGTATTTCCAACTCGGCGTAGCCTTTCACGGTGTATAATTTTTTTAGCTTTTTTTTTGTGTGTGAGTGTACATGTGTTTGGGCGAGGCGTAGCCTTTTATGGTGTATGTTAACCTCACCAGCAGTATTTCCAACTCGGCGTAGCCTTTTATGGTGTATGTTAACCTCACAAGCAGTGTTGCCAACTCGGCGTAGCCTTTTATGGTGTATGTTAACCTCACAAGCAGTGTTTCCAACTCGGCGTAGCCTTTCACGGTGTATAATTTTTTTAGCTTTTTTTTGTGTGTGAGTGTACATGTGTTCGGGCGAGGCGTAGCCTTTCACGGTGTATGTTAACCTCACAAGCAGTGTTGCCAACTCGCTTTACAAAAACACTCGCTGAAATGGCGCTCGCTGAAATAGCGCTCGCTAAAAATGGGCGCTCGGGGTCAGTTCTCGGAGAGAGGTTAATTTAACCTAATTTTTTTTTACCTCTGTCTTCCACATGTATGTAATGCGATTTGAGGAGAAGAGGGTGAATTAACCTTATGGCTGACAATGTTCTATAAAATAACAATTCCTATGAACTCTGTAAATTTCCGAACATATGTTGTATTCACACTTTTACATATCTTCGAGTGTACATTACAAATCTGCAAACAGATTGTGGCTAACTCGTACTGTTTAAGAGATGAACCTACTTCCGGTTGCTATTTTGGATTTCCGAGCATAGGTTGTATTCATACTTTTACTTATTTTCGAGTGTACATTACAAATCTGCAAACAGATTTTGGCTATCTCGTACCGTTTAAGAGATAAACCTACTTCCGGTCGCCATTTTGGATTTCCGAGCATAGGTTGTATTCACACTTTTACTTATTTTCAAGTGTACATTACAAATCTGCAAACAGATTTTGGCTATCTCGTACCGTTTAAGAGATGAACCTACTTCCGGTCGCCATTTTGGATTTCCGAGCATAGGTTGTATTCACACTTTTACTTATCTTCGAGTGTACATTACAAATCTGCAAACAGATTTTGGCTATCTCGTACCGTTTAAGAGATGAACCTACTTCCGGTCGCCATTTTGGATTTCCGAGCATAGGTTGTATTCACACTTTTACTTATTTTCAAGTGTACATTACAAATCTGCAAACAGATTTTGGCTATCTCGTACCGTTTAAGAGATAAACCTACTTCCGGTCGCCATTTTGGATTTCCGAGCATAGGTTGTATTCACACTTTTACTTATCTTCGAGTGTACATTACAAATCTGCAAACAGATTTTGGCAATCTCGTACCGTTTAAGAGATGAACCTACTTCCGGTCGCCATTTTGGATTTCCGAGCATAGGTTGTATTCACACTTTTACTTATCTTCGAGTGTACATTACAAATCTGCAAACAGATTTTGGCTATCTCGTACCGTTTAAGAGATGAACCTACTTCCGGTCGCCATTTTGGATTTCCGAGCATAGGTTGTATTCACACTTTTACTTATCTTCGAGTGTACATTACAAATCTGCAAACAGATTTTGGCTATCTCGTACCGTTTAAGAGATATTCCAAAATTATATATATATTTGATAAGCGACAACAACAGAGCCATCTCTGTACAAATGTTGGAACTCGATGAATGCTTGAGTGGGACAAGTTATTTTTTTTCAGTACGTCAACATTTTTAATTTTTTTTGCCAGTGAATGGGTTAGGTGACTTGCAACGACGAAGGCCTTCTAGCAATACGAACTTAGCTTATGCCGGCGTAATTCGCTAAAATATCTTTAAATTTGCATATTTCTCATATCGCCGTATCTTGTTCTATTAGACCTCTTCAAGAAAATCGCCAATTAGTGAAAACTAATTGAGCACAACAGCAAAAGAGGTGCTAATAGGGCAAGCATACAATGATATGGGGATATGTGAATTGTCGGTTTCTTCGATTCAGATAAATGGATCGAATTGAAACTGGGATATTTTGCATTTTTTTTATATGATAGCTAAAATAACAGAGATTTTGATTGGCTAATAATTTATACGTGGTGTTTTCTGATTGGTTTAAGTAAGCAAAATTTCTATTGGCTGTCTAAAGCCGGAGCACAGCGCTGATTTCTCACCTTTGCTGGATTGGCAGAGGAACCCACATGGCGGGGGATAGAACCTGAACGGGCTCCACCAAAGTATAGGAGACTAGAAGCATATAATTTGGCGGAAAAACCTAAGTAAGGTCATAGAGAATATTTCAAAAAAAGATTTTTTTTTAAAAAAAAAGTTAACAATTATATTTTGCATTGCACAGCATTGGATATTAAATAACATACCCCCAAAAAATCTCTGCATTATGCGTTCTGTAAAAAATTGCCCTACGTGCCAAACTGCTGTGTCAAGTAAACATTTTCAAAGGCACTGTCGTACTTGTGTGCCGGGAAAACAAATATGTGCGACCAAACTGTGCTCTAAGTGTGGAAAAAATATTTCTATTCCCAACTTCAAGCGACACCAGCTTACTTGCAAGAGCACTGGAACATCTCTACCGCAACCTTCCAAGCGAAAGGTAGAAGTAACCTCTCTCGATGCATCGCCACCTGCCAAACGCGTCAAGCTGGCGAAGAAAGCAGACCGGTTTGCGTTTGAGCATTTATTAGAAGACTTTGACATAACATCAGACAGCTTCTGCGATGTGCGTAGTTTTCTGGGGAGCGAGCGAGCTAAGATAATATCCATCCTCAACAATGCATTGGCCACACACTCCACTAAATTCTATGCTGTGCTATGCTGCAA
The DNA here is from genome assembly GCF_977018435.1 of Lepisma saccharinum. Lineage (NCBI taxonomy): Eukaryota > Metazoa > Arthropoda > Insecta > Zygentoma > Lepismatidae > Lepisma > Lepisma saccharinum. Next base: position 19,339,672 of record NC_139251.1, on the reverse strand, counting down.
GTATAAGAAACCGTCTGATAAAATATATAAATTCTTCCATGCCACAAAAGCAAAAACACTGCATCAGGCAGATGTCACTGACCTCGACAGCATCTACGACAAGTTTGTCGAGGAGCTTGTGGCAAAGCACGAGGAGCATCAGGCTGAAGGCTCGGGCGGTTCGCTGTGTGGCGACCCCCACAAACTTTGTTTGAAACTTAACAAATTCCTGCCACTGGCAGGGTCTAGCTATATTGCCCTGCCACCCGAGGTTAAAGCAAAAAAAGCTATTCTCAATATTCAGAACAAAGACACCAAATGCTTCCTCTGGTCGGTGCTGGCAGCATTGCACCCTATACCTTGGGAAAAGAGTCCACGCCGTGTTGCACACTACAAGCAGTATGAGTTGGAACTGGAGGATGCAATGGCGGGGATTGCCTACCCTGTAGAAGTCTCGCATATTCGCAAGTTTGAGGTTCGTGCTCGTGACTTGTTGGGCCTGCAATTAGCCATCAATGTTTACGGTCTCGAGAACAAACATGAGGTCTACCCCATCCGCGTGAGCAACGTGAGCAACAACAACGAGGCACGAGAAATCAACCTCCTGCTCATCAAGGACGAAACCCATCACCATTACACCCTCATTCGCTCGCTCTCTCGGCTTGTTTCGAGCCAACGGAGCAGTGATAGTCACCACGTCGAGGTGTGTCGCAGGTGCTTGTCTACATTTCGCAATCGAGAACAGCAGGATTACCGGCGCATCAGAGGTCCCAACATTGCTGCTGAGAAGCTAGCTCGCCACATGCTCTACTGTGGTACCAACAAGCCTGCACGAACTATCCTGCCCGAACCTGGTGCAGTAGAGTGCTTTCGCAGGCACAGTGCTATGGTGAAGCATCCTGCCTATATTGTAGCAGACTTCGAGGCCTTTCTTCAACCTCTGTCTAACTGCGAGCCCAACCCCGAAACATCCTCTACCATTCCTTTCCAAATCCACGAGGCCTCGAGTTACTCCTATGTTGTGGTGTGGCGAGACCAACATATTGCCTCCGAGCCCTATGTGTATCGCGGTCCCGACCCGGTCAAACACTTCCTGGAGAGAATGCAACAGGAAGCCATCAAGATAGGGAAGGTGCTGTTGGCCCCCAAGCCCATGCTGCCTCTGTCTCCCAAAGACAAGCATCAGCACGAAATAGCTCTAAATTGTCCTGTTTGCAACTCGGTCTTCACTGACGATAACAAAAAGGTCCACCACCATGACCATTATGGGACCGGAAGCTACATTGGCCCGTGGTGCAACAGATGTAACTCAAGAGCCAGGGACCCGCGCTTCATACCGGTCTTTTTTCACAATGGCTCGGGATATGATTTTCATCACTTGGTCACACATCTAGGGTACGACAATGCAAGAATCAATGTCCTGGCACAAAACGAGGAGCGTTATATTAGCGTCAGCAAGTGGGTGCCGATCCCCGGCGACTCAAAAAACAGGAGCATCGAGCTTCGGTTCCTCGACTCTCTGAGGTTCCTCCAGGCAAGCCTGGATGCTCTTGCTGGGAAGCTCAGAGACGACCAACTAGCCATTACCACATCAAGTTTCCCGAACTTAGATGTCGCACTCATCAGACGTAAAGGGGTCTACCCCTACGAATACGTCACCGACCCTTCCAAGTTCGAAGAAGAGTTGCTGCCTCCCCAGGATAAGTTCTACAGCCAGCTGAGAGGTTCAGGTATTACCGACGAGGAGTACAAGCATGCTCAGTCTATGTGGGTCAAGTTGGGTTGCCGAACTTTTGGTGATTACCACGATGCATACCTGAAGCTTGATGTGACGCTTCTTGCCGATGTGTTCCAGGCGTTTCGGGCGACTGCGATAAACATTTACAACCTGGACCCTGTATATTTTTACAGCCTTCCTGGACTGGCATGGTCGGCCATGCTCCTGCTGACTAAAATTAAACTTTCCCTTATCTCCGATATTGATATCATGCTTTTCATCGAGAGAGCTATCCGGGGCGGCATGGTCCAAGTGTCGCAACGCTTCGCACACGCCAACAATCAGCACATGGCCACTGGTTACGACCGCTCCCAACCATCAAGCTACATCATGTACACTGATGTGAATAATCTTTACGGGCACTCCATGATGCAGCCACTCCCAACAGGACAGTTTGAGTGGGTTGATCCTTTATACCACGACATCGAAAAAGAGTGCGACGAGTTTGGGTTTTTTGCCGAGGTGGACCTTGACTTCCCCGAGAAGCTGCAGGATACATTCTGTGACCTTTCGCCTGCTCCGGAATTCAAGTGTCCACCTGGCTCAGATCAACCAAAGCTCGTCATGGACTTGGAGCCCAAAAAGCGTTATGTGCTACACTACCGGAACCTCCAGTGGTTAATGCAGCAAGGGGTCTCGGTCAAAGCAGTTCACCGCGTGCTCTTGTTCAGGCAGTCTCCATGGTTGAAGCCGTACATCGAACTGAACACCGAACATCGCACTGCTGCCACTTCGGAACTTGATCGCGATTTTTTCAAATTAATGAACAATGCGGTATTTGGGAAGACCATGGAGAATGTGCGAAATCGCGTTGATGTGAGGTTGGTGACGAAGAAAACACAGTGTCGTCGACTTGTTGCAAGCTCGCTGTTCAGATCTCGAACAATTTACAACGAACAGATGTCTCTGATTCACATGAACCGGGGCGAGGTGCTACTCAACAAGCCCATCTATGTGGGAGCTGCAGTTTTGGATCTGAGCAAGTTGTGCATGTTCGAGACATATTACGACATACTACGTGCACACTACAACCACAATATCTCACTCCTCTACACAGACACAGACAGCTTGGTGTACCATGTTCGCACGGCCGATGCGTATGGTGATATAGCCAAAGTTCCAGCTCTTGTCAAGCTCTTCGACACATCGGGCTATCCCCAGCCAAACCGGTATGGAGTTCTGCCCCGAAACAAAAAAATACCCGGCAAACTCAAGGACGAGAAAGACGGGGATGTGATTGTGGACTTTGCTGGACTTCGTGCCAAAGCCTATGCGATCCGGGCTGAGGGTTCTGTAACAAAAAAGGCAAAGGGTGTAAGCAGGCAAGTGGTTCGGGAGCACCTCAAGTTTGAGGATTACCTCGAGTGCCTCAGAACAAAATCGCCCATTCTACAAAAAGAGCATCGTATCCAAAGCGTCGATCATGTGCTTACAACTAATATTGTCAGGAAAGTTGCTCTGGATGCACACGACGACAAGAGGTGTATTCTTGAATGTGGGGTCCATACACTTCCGTGGGGCCACTATCGCCTCCAAACTAGTAAGGCCTGCCCAGAGTGCAACAAAAAGTAATAGGCAATGCAAAATGAAAAAAAAAAATCAATTTTAATTTACTTCAACTTCCTCGATTACATGCATGGCACAGCAAAATTAAACTTCTGGGAAACTGCTTATTGTAGTTTGTACTTGTGTATATAAAATTCCACATTTCTTATTGTGTGCTATTTTTTTAATTTTTTTTTTTGTATCTAAAACTGTTCAGTTACTCTTTCATTCTTGACGTCATACACAAATGTTTTCTCTGCAATAAGAATGACACTGCACAGAGTATCTGCAGGCAAGGCGTCGTGGAACTCGCATACAATCTTGATGTTGGTACGATCGTTAACAACCACCTGTTTTCTTTTAGATGTGTTGATGACAAACATGGGTCTGCGAGCTATGAACTCGTCGGGGTTGTAGTACACGTCCACATTGCCGGAGGTCACTCTCTTGTAAGCTGTGTACGCCTCGTAAAGTTTCAGGTAATCATCGTTTGTAATGTTTAAGTTATAATTCTCGCGTGGAAAAACTTCATTCCTTCCATTTTTGAGGTAAACATTCTTAATTTTGCAATTATCGAACTGGCTAGAATCTTTCTCTTGGTTATTATCTTTCCCCGTCTGGAAGAGCACGACGGTAAACTCTGGCATATCGTACCGGATGCTGTTGAACTGCGTAGTAACATCAAATTCAAAATGGCTGCCAGAAGCAGGTTTCTGCACGCACTGGTAGCCGTAAAATTGGATGGGTACTTGGGGGTTCTTCAAAATATCGGCTTTGTACTTGAGACCGTAGTTAGATTCGTATTCTACCACAGGCATGCGCAGCTCCATGAACTGGATGACGCACTTGGCTGCGTCGGGTAGTGTGTTGGCAAGTGCTGCACCGTCTGCACCCAAGGTGCTGTAACGCATCAGCACATCGTTGTCATTGGCGCTTCTGCGAAAAGTGACGCGCAAGCCACCCTTCCACATAATCTCCGTGTAGTCGGAGAAGAAGCCTGGAAGCAAGCGCATGGGAAACAGTACTGTGTGGCTTCGAGTTTTGATTTTTGTATCTGCTTCGAATCCCCCTGCCTGGTAATATGCCGCATCGCTCTTGGAGAGTTTCAGTGTTCCCACAGCTGTAGAAGTAATCCCGGGGTAGTCAACCCTATCGATGACGGTGCCATGCTTTCTAACTTCCACTTGCGAGAACAGATGCGGCACAAAATTGTCCACAAGTTTTAAATTTGCATTGGCGTTAAATGCTTCCCCGTTGTCTCTCTTCACCACATCAAACTTGATATACAAATCAGCTCTGTGAGGGTGAATGAACCCATCCCCGACGTCCACATCGTATTCGATCTCCCTGTTCGGTTCGTTCAAATTGGCGAACGTGCGACGATTGGGTGGGAAAGATTGCAACTCGTAACTTTCGATTTGCTCCATGATTGTTATTTATTATACGTTAATCTCCACGACGGCGGTGGTAGTAGCTCCGGCAAAATTCACCACCTCATCTTTTTCGTTTGTCACTGCCAATTCTATGTTGTCTATGCGATTACGAGATATAGGGAAGTATATCGGTGGTGAGGGTGTGTATATAATCGGTTCCATGAATTCAGAGTTTGGTTTGAACGTAGCGATGATACCTGTCTGCTTGTGGCTGCCTGGGATGCCATCCGAGGATTTGGTGATCATGCCTTCTGCCACGTTGCAATGTATGTTCAGAGTTTCGATGGCTAGAAATTTAGGAATGTTGGCACCGATGTGCTTGATGCCAGGTTCGAGCTTTGTGTTGTTCTCGAATCCCAGAAGCTCTCCAACAGTGCCTAGGTCTACTGTTTCCGTAGCAGACACAATTTCAACTCTGTGAGTTACAGAATTTTGAGATAGCAGTATATTTCTTGGCAATTGGGCTTGCAAGGTAGACAGATTGTACTGTCCTGGCGTGATAACTATTTTTTCATTTCCAACAGTAATTTTGTTATTGTGCTCCGTGACATTGGGTATCAGGTACATGCTGTAGAATGCACGAAGAGCAATAGATTTAGGATAAATGATGTCGTCATGCAACGCGAGTTTCAAGACCGAAGTCTCGCTGGTGAGATGGAACACTCCCATGGTGTTTTAGGTACCACAATGCTTTCTGAAAATGCTCCACTGAGGGGTTATTTATTTTAGACATGTATGCGAGAACGGAAAGGCATAGGTGGCCGCAGTTAACATCGGTGAAACCCTGGATGCGTTTGTCATTGTAGTAGAGGTTGGCAACACTGAGATACTTCACCAACCTGGCAGGCGGTGTGCCACCGAACGAATCGAAAACAAATGCATTGTTATCGTCAATTTTGAGGTAGCATATCCAATGTGTACCAGGATTTTTGTAACTGTCCAGGTTGACCACGCCATACTCCTTTTTCTTCACAGCAGAGGGTAGAGAATCGGACATGAAAACACCCCTGAAGTTCCTTATTCCCAACAGTTCGATCAGAGATTCAATATCGAAGTTGGACAGGGCTTCTTCTTTTTTTTATATTTCTTCAAAGCATCGAGGTTGCTTTTTCGCTTTTTGGTCACACCTTTCCCCTTCTTTTCCATAGCCAGGTTGTGACGTTTCTGTTCTTCCAGCTCGGCCTTGTTCTTTTTTGCATCGATGACGGTTTTGGCAATGGCAGCACTGCCTCCTGCCAAGCTGCCCACTGCACCCAAAGCTGCCAAGATGGCCGGAATGCTGAATATGAAACCTCCAATCTTCTGCTGCTTCCGCGAATGTTGCAACTTTTTCAATTGTGGAGTGCTGAGCAGCAATTTCATTCCGTGTCCTTTAGACAAGCATGAACGTTTCTTCTCGCGTTGTTTCTTGGTGAGTAACCCATCGAGGGCACCCAGCGTTTTCAGATTCGAATATGGTATCTGGTACACGACGCCCTTGGGCTTCATGATGTAATTTTTTTTTACGGTATGTTATTTTATATATGTTCAGAGATTTTTTGTTTTCCCTCCCGTGTAATTTTTTTTACGGTATGTTATTTATATATACTTTGCAGCTATTAAACAAATTCTATTATGTGCTTTGTTTTCTTACCAAGAAGTTCTTTTGTCCCCTTGTACACGATTCGAGTTGTACTCTCGATTAAAATAGATAGCTTCTCGTCGGATAACATGCTAGCGTATCGATCTGGTAAAAATAGACTGTATTGTCCGTTGAGCAACAGACGTACTTTGGGACCATACTGGGTTGCAACAATTGAACCGGAAGTTATTGCGTAAGGTTTGTCCACTTCCAATTCCTGAATTTTTACATACTCGACTGACAAATTTAGCATTTGTTTTAATGCCTGGACGTCACTAATTTTTTCACTCATATCGAAGAAATATTTTTTTTTGGTCTCGTAGATTTTTTACAGTGTGTTATTTATAGAAAAAAGTTTCGGCATTGCCTAATGCGATGAGGTGATCGATGATCCTACTGGTTTCATCATTTGAAGCATACCAGTCGTCTGTATATCGTCTCCTCCCCTGTCTCCACTCGTGAAGTTCGTCCATCTTATCAGCCAATTTTTCATCAGCAGCCCGAAAAAGAGCATAGGGAGAAGAAGAAGATTTTACATCGCTTATTTTTCTCAGATGATCCAGAAGTAGCATTTCACAGGGCAAGCGAAATTGTGGTGTTATTTTAACTAAATCAATAAGCTTTTTAACATCCTCGTGACTATCGTCGAAAATAAATGTAAATATTTTGTATAACACTTCTGTTGGTAAGTCTGTTATATGCGTAGACATTTTTTACTGTATGTTATTTAATTACAGCCCCCACCCCAATTTTCGTTTTGTATTCATGGCAATGGTCGTGCCCAATGCTGCAACCCGTTCACCCAGCGAGGCGTCTCTGCTGACGAGTCTCCCGAACGCGGCATGCTCCAATTTTTTATCAGCATCGTGACGCGCATCTAAATTCGTATATGTGTTGTAAGCAATGTCGTGATCCTTGCATGCAGCATCCAGCAGATTTACCCCCTTGTCACCTCTCTCCAGTCGCCGTTCCAGTTTAGTACCCGGTCCGCAGTATTGGTAACCTGGTAGGTGCATCTCGAAGGGTAGCTTGTTGATGATGTCGTTCACGAGACCTCGACCCTCGGCCACATTCCAGAATTTGGGAGGCAGGGTGTTGATGATTTTGATAAGGTAACCTATACCTTTGTTGTCGTTGACAATAAAGTTGCTAAGCTTGGTGCTAATCATGTCCATGATGCCCACTTTCTCGTTGTGGAAGTTGCGATTGCCTGCATTTTCCTCGCCTGCGATAACCAGCAATCGATCTACAAGCTTCCTTACGTCGTCTACCCAAACAAACTCTTTAGGTAGGGTATTGTAGAGTTTGACACCGCTGCCAGTCTTGAGCTGGTTCCATATTGGCTTGATGAGGTTCCTGTATTTTTCTCCACTGCTTGATTTTACGCGATTCTGTGTTGCATCGTTGTTTTGGTACAGGGCATCCGTCATGATTAAAATTTCTGTGTAACTTTGGTAATCCTCGTCTGTGTAATCTTTAGGTTGCTTTTTGGTGATGAGTTCCCACAGGCCCACAGTGCCAGGATACCTAGTCCAGCTGTTCTTCTCGCCCAAATTAATTTTCACGTCGTCACCTTCGAACGTAACTTTTGACTTTCCAATTTTCCAAACCACACCCTCGTTAAGTTCCACAGAGGGGTACAATCCAAACACCTCGTCCTTTTCAAATTTCCCAGTGCTCAGGTAATCTCTCGCGAACGGACCTAATTCAACTACCTTGTCCGAAGAGGTACTGCCTAGAACCTGACGTCTCAGAGGTGCAGCTCCAAGTTCGAACGGGGTAGTGTGAATACTGGATATCGGTGTAGGCACAGCATAATTTCGAGCAGCAAGTGGCACGAGCTCGTTGATTAAATCTTTATTTTGCTCGGTAACATCTTTGATGTCTTTACCTAGTCCACTTATAGCATCAATAATAGGTTGGTCCTGTCGCTTTTTCTCTTCGTAAATTCCGCGATTCTCTGATTTCCAACCCCTGAAGCGTTTGGCCAGGTAGTCGCGCAGCTTCAAGTTGTCGTCTGCGAGTTTGCGTTTCATCATTTGTTATTTATAATACGTCAAGACGTTTCTTGTAACGTCGCAACGTTTAGAAAGTTGTTTATTTTGTTTCTGTATTTTCCGTCATTGGGTTTCCTCGTCATGTCTATCGTGGCGAATCCGAAATCATCTTGATTCCAGCATGAAGAGCAAAATTTGGAAAACTGATTGTAGTTCATGTCCCCGCCTACATAATCATCGTAAGCATGTTTTAAATTGGTGTGGTCTTGACGAAACAAGCAAATAAAATTAGCGTTGTCTCGGAGAAGCTGCTTGGGAATTTTAGAAAAAGTCTGAGCAAGGTAGAAGCAGTCCATGCCTCTGTGCCGCCCCTGTGTAAAAAAATTGCGAATTTCGTTATGGTTCTCCAGGATGACATCGTCGAAGACCACCACCGAATTTTCATGGCAGCAGTCTAGTGGCATTACTTCGGAGGCAAAAGTAGCTATGCTCAGCCCTTCGTACAGTTTTGTCAGCTGTTGATATTTTGCTTGCTCCAAACTTTTGGAAAAAACATACAAGTGCCTGTTCTTCCAATCTAACCAGTCGGGAGCAAGAAGAAAATTATCAATAAGTAAAGTTGTTTTCCCACACCCTGAAGGTCCGACAATAAGGCAGCGAATGTTGTCCGGCAACAGTTCGCCGTTTTTCCTAGCCTGACGCTCCGGGGGAAAATCTGGTAGTCGCCTCACCACATCCCAAGCACCCGTTACACAATCACCTCGTTTGCATCGATCCAACTTTTTTCCTCGAGTCCCAGCCATTTCACCAACAGTTTGTCACCTTTTCTACGTAATACTTTTTCGATAAGATACGTATTGGGGTATTTTGTTTTAGAGAGTTCCTCCTCGTAGAATCGCCCTTTCAAAATTTCGTCGCGATTATCTTTTATTATATACGTGTGACGGTTACCGGGTAACAATCGAGCAACAGTGAAAAGTTCCGTACTCCAGTTTTTGGTAAAGCCTTTTTCAAACATGCGCTTAAATTTACTAATTCTTACTTGGTCTCCAATTTTGAATTTCGATTTTTTGTTAGTGGGCCGGTACTTGGGGCAATAAACAGTAGAGATCAATTGTGCCTCATCAGACTTGCTGACATCGGCAGGCTTCATGCGTATCGTGCTATGCAAACTGTGATTATAGTCGTTTACGAGTTCCGGAAGCACATTGACCCACTTGTGGTTACCTTGAAGCGTGAATCGTTTCCACATGCGTGTTTTGAGAGTACGGTTAAAACGTTCCACTACGCTGGCTTTGATGTGACTGAAAGTCGAGTAATGTTGAATATTTTGTTTCTGAACAAACTGTTGAAATATCGAGTTGTAAAATTCCTTTCCGTTATCCGTTTGAAGAAATCGAGGTCGCCTGCCACTTTCATTGAAAATAGTTTTGAATGCTTCCATTACGCACACACCTGTTTTAGCCTTGAGGGGCAAAGCCCACGCAAATTTTGAAAATGTATCTATAACAGTAAGAAGATACTTGTATCCTTTGTTGATTTTATGTAAATTTTTCAGGTTGCCGCTACTCATTTCCACAAGGTCAGCCTGCCAAAGGTCATCCACGCCTTTGGTCACCACCGCCAGTCGTTTGTAGTTTCGTCGTGCAGGTTTATGCAGCTCGTTCACGATACCCTGCCTAGACATGGCGCGAAAATAAGAATATAGCCTGGATGGGATTTCTGGCTGCAGACAATGCTGGGTTTTCTATATACAGCTTGTCACCTATTTCTATGTCGATAATTTGAGTGGCATCTTCGGCATAGGCAGTCTCGCGACTTTCGGGGTGTGTGAAATCGACCAGCTCAACTCCTCTTATTTTAGGCTCATCGCCAATGTTCGTCACGGTCATGATTGGGTAGTGGGTTGCGTGAGGCAAAGACCAGTAGGAAACCTTGACGAACTGAAGTGTGCCAGCGAGGAAAAATTGATGATAAGCTTTTGCAGGAGTCAACATGTAGAGTTTGTAACCTGGATTGAAAGGGGAGGAGAACTCTCTGTTTGGTATGCTGTACAGTTCGATGACAATCGTAGACTTGAGATTGTCGATGCTGGCATTTAGAGTGTTTACGTTGGTTCGAACCTCGGTCTCTATATCCTCCAATCTGCCATTCACCGATTCCAGGTGTTCCTCGATAGCATGAACAACAGTGTCGTAGTTTGGTTTGATCTTTACATCGACAATAAGGCTCTTGAATTTTTCATTTAAGTCATGTAGTTGGGTGCTGAAATTAGCTATAGTCGATTCCTGACTTGCCTCGATACTCCCAATTTGCTCTTTCACGCTGGCAATAATCTGCTGCAGGCTTTCTACAAGCGTCAACTTGGAGCTCTGTATTACAAGGTCGTGGACCTGGGTTCTAATTTCCGCAAACAATTCATGCAGCTCGGTGATGTTCTGGTTGGTAGGTAAAGTCGCGACAGACCCCCGTATCGATTCAATTTCGGATTGGATGTTTTTGATGTCGTCGGATTTGAGTATTCGGTTGAGAGTTCTCTTCACGCTTTTCAATTCCTGAGAGGTAGGCAGGGTGGCCACCGTGTTTTGGAGCGATTCCAAAGCTTTTTTCACCGCGTCCAACTCGGAGGCATCGGCAGCAGCACGTATGCCTTCTTGCAGTTGTGTTATGTCATCCTGGGTGGGAGTAGATTGTTGCAGGGTTTCCAACTTAGTTTGTATGTCGTCGATCAAGTGATGGAAATGAGACAACTCGGATTCTGCATTCAGATTTTCCAGTTTGGCGATTTGCTGTTGAACATTGGCCAGTGTATCCCTGATGCCCGGCAGTTTGGTTTCCAGCTCATCGTGAACGTTCGCCAGATCATTTCTAATGACAGCAAGTGCATCCTCAATATGGGTTATGGTGCCTTGCAGCTTCCCGAAATCCTCGTAGGTCTCAAGTTGGACTTTGATGTTGGCCACGCTACGGGCAATGGCGTTCAGTTCGCTAGACGACGGTAGATTGTTGATAAAATCCTCCAGTGTTTGGAGTTTAGTTTTTACTTCGTTGATGGCCGCATGCAAAGCGTCCGTTTGTAGCTCAGCCTTGATGCTTTCCAACGTAGGGATTTTGAAAGATTGAAACTGTTCGCGCAATTTAGCAATACTAGCGTTCACGCGATCGTAGTCGTCTTGTGTTTTAATGCTCTGGATGATAGTTTGCAGTTCGGTCTGGATGTTGCTTGTTTGGTCCTGCAAGCGTTGTTTCAGCTGTTCAACGTCTGAGGTTTGCGTTTGTTGCAGCTTCAGAAGTTCGTTCTGCAGATTGCCCACACTCAGTGCCAGCTTGTCGAGATTGTCTATCGACGCAAGGTCGGTGTATTTTTGCAGCAGCGATTTTAGCTCTGCATCAATCTTGAGTACAGGGTCCAAGCACTGAGACTGCAAGCTAGCTATCTCGGACTGGAGGCTGGAGTTGAGCGTGGACTGGAGGGCCTGCAGATCGCTTCGCAACTTCTTGACCCTGACGTCGAGCATGAGAAGCTCGTCGCCATGGTCGTCGCGTTTCGTATGGCCAAAAATATCGTTAGGCATTATTGTTATTTATTATAGGATAGCTAATTTTCATTTCTATGAAAAAAGGGATGAGTTTGTCGTAGTCGTCCAAGAGCTCTATGTACAGGCGATCGCCAGCAGATACATCGTACGTGGTGGTACTGTTCATCCTATCGTGTTTGATGCGATAGATGTTCTTGCCGGAGGAAATTTTGGCCTCTCCTTTATTCTCGGGATTCATGTCAAACTGCAGTTTGCCGGAGATGGGGAATTGGTAATAATTCAAGTTGTTGTTGAATATGTAGAAAGTCTTGCCCACATCCTCGTCGTACTGGGTCAGGATGCTATTCAAGTGTATAATCAACAAACCGTTGAGTTTAGATAATAGGGAGGGTAACAGGTCCAAGCTCGCAGGTGGCGACGGTGCACTTTGGGCGAATGCCTCCATAGCCTGCTTCCTGAAGCCAAACAGGTTCATAGGTATTGTTATTTTATTTTATATTTAGCGATTTGTTTCAAGCGTCAAATAATAATTCGAGCCTCGTCAGTGCTGCCAATTCCTATTTGTAGGTTAGCTTAGCCAGTAAAAAATTATATAGTAGAATTTTCTTTGAATAAATTGGCAAAAAAAAACCCAAGCCTCAAAGAAGGCTACGCCGAGTTGGCAACACTGCTTGTGAGGTTAACATACACCATAAAAGGCTACGCCGAGTTGGAAACACTGCTTGTGAGGTTAACATACACCGTGAAAGGCTACGCCGAGTTGGCAACACTGCTTGTGAGGTTAACATACACCGTGAAAGGCTACGCCGAGTTGGCAACACTGCTTGTGAGGTTAACATACACCGTAAAAAGCTACGCCTCGCCCGAACACATGTACACTCACACACACACAAAAAAAAAAGCTAAAAAAATTATACACCGTGAAAGGCTACGCCGAGTTGGAAATACTGCTGGTGAGGTTAACATACACCATAAAAGGCTACGCCGAGTTGGCAACACTGCTTGTGAGGTTAACATACACCGTGAAAGGCTTCAAAATATCAGTTGGTGAAATTTTCGGGGGGTGAGTTGGCACCACTGCGAGCCCCACATGATGATTCGAGCCCCAAATGAGGATTTAGAACCGGGCCACCTGTACTACTTGTACGTGTCAAAAAAAATATGACAAAAAAAAGTTGTCAAAAAAAATGTGCAACAAAAAAAATGTACGTGTCCAAAAAATGTACGTCAAAAAAATATATGAGAAAAAATATACGTATCAAAAAAAATGTACAAGACAAAAAATGTACGTGCAAAAAAAATGTGCAAATAAAAAAAAACCTTGATATTTAAATAACACACATCGTGAAAAAAAATCTACGAGGTCAAAAAAAAATCTTCGGTATATATAAATAACACATTGTGAAAAATTTAAAATTCTCTAACACTCTGAATTTCTCTTCGATATGACGACTGAAAAAATGAGTGACCTCCAAGCATTAAAACAAATGCTAAATTTGTCAGTAATGTAAAAATTCAGGAATTGGAAGTCGGCAAACCTTACACGATAACTTCCGGTTCAATTGTTTCTACCCAGTATGGTCCCAAGGTGCGTCTGTTGCTCGACGGACAATACAGTCTATTTTTACCAGATCGATATGCTAACATGTTATCCGACGAGAAGCTATCTATCTTAATCGAGAACAAAACTCGAATCGTGTACAAGGGGACAAAGGAACTTCTTGGTAAGAAAACAAAACACGTAATAGAATTTGTTTAATCACGGACACCCCTGGAATATATATAAATAACATACCATGAAAAAAATGTCAACTTGTATAAGTCAACTTCCTCCCGAAGTGTTGCACAAAATATTTACGTTCACGTTCGACGGGGATGTAACTAAACTCATAGACTTGTGTAAAGTAACGCCAGAATTTCGTTCACCGTGCAAAATGATTTTCATGGATCACCTCCGAGAAATAAGCGGGATGAAAAAAATGTTCCGATCCGCAGAGACTCTCTTTCGAGCCGCAAACAAAAAAATTGACGATAGGCTAGACGAGCTGCACGAGTGGAGGCATGGGAGAAGAAGATTTACCGAAGACTGGTACGCGTCGAACATTGAAACTGTCGATCTTGTAAACCACATAATAGCATTAGGCGAAGCAAAAACTTTTTTTCTTTCCCAGAATACATATATATAAATAACACATCGCCACAGTTGTTTTGAGTGAGACGATATAAATAACACATACCTTGAAAAAAAAATTACACGAAACAAAAAAAAATCTCAGAACATTTATATATATAAATATCATACCGTGAAAAAAAATATATATAGAGCATCAACATGAAGCCCAAGGGTGTCGTGTACCAGATACCATACTCCAATCTAAAAAATCTAGGTGCCCTCGATGGGTTACTCACCAAGAAACAGCGCGAGAAGAAACGTTCTTGCTTGACCAAAGGACACGGAATGAAATTACTTCTCAGCATACCTCAATTGAGACGGTTGCAGCGTTCGCGGAAACAGCAAAAGATCGGAGGTTTTATATTCAGCATCCCGGCCATCCTGGCAGCATTGGGGGCCGTTGGAAGTTTGGCTGGCGGAAGTGCCGCCATCGCGAAAACCGTCATCGACTCGAAGAAGAACAAGGCCGAGTTGGAAGAACAGAAACGTCACAACCTGGCCATGGAGAAGAAGGGGAAGGGCGTGATGAAAAAGTTTAAAAAAAAGAAACAGCAGCACTCACCAACCGAGACATTGAATCTCTGATCGAACCATTACGAATCAAACACTTCAGATGAAATTTTCATGTCCGACTCGTTACCTTCAACCGTTAAAAATAGAGAATGTGGAGTAGTCAACTTGGACAGTCAAGAAAATCCAGGCACGCATTGGATATGTTACCACAAAAATAACAATAAAGCATTCGTTTTCGATTCTTTCGGAGGTGTTCCACCTACAAATTTAGTTCATTATCTGAAAACAAACAAAACCTCTATATACTACAACGACGAACGCATTCAAAATTTCGGAGACGTGAACTGCGGTCATCTCTGTCTCTCCATGCTCACGTTTCTCTCTAAAATAAATAAGCCGCAGGTGGAAGATTTCCAGAAAGCATTGTGGAATCTAAAGCATCACGATGGGCGTGTTCCATCTCACGAGCGAATCTTCGATCTTGAAACTCACGCTGCACGACGACATCGTCTATCCTAAATCCGTAGCTCTGCGTGCATTCTACAGCATGTACCTCATACCTAACGTCACGCAGCACAACAACAAAATTAGCGTCGGAAGCGAACATATCGTCGTCCCGCCAGGCCAATACAATCTTTCTACTTTGCAAGCTCAATTACCCAAAGGCATGTACCTTTCTCAAAATTCGGTCACTCACAGAGTGGAAATTCTATCCGCGACGGAGACGGTGGACCTGGGCACCATAGGAGAACTTTTAGGTTTCGAGAACGACACAAAACTCGAAGCTGGCATCAAGCACGTAGCAACCAACATTCCTAAATTCTTGGCCATAGAGACTCTGAACGTACACTGCAACGTGGCGGAAGGCATGATCACGAAATCCTCGGACGGGGGGTTGCTGGGAAGTCACAAGCAGACGGGAATCATAGCCACGTTCAAACCCAGTTCCGAATTCATGGAACCGATCATCTACACACCCTCTTCGCCGATCTATTTTCCAGTATGTCGCAACCGCATAGACGACATAGAGTTGGTGGTGACGAACGAGAAAGGCGACGTGGTGGATTTCGCAGGTGCAACGACCACTGCCATCGTGGAGATCAACGTATAATAAATAACCATACATAGTGAAAATGGAGCAAATCGAAAGTTACGAATTGCAATCTTTTCCTCCCAACCGTCGCACGTTCGCCAATCTCAACGAAGCGAACAGGGAAATCGAATACGACGTGGACGTAGGGGATGGGTTCGTTCATCCTCACAGAGCGGACCTCTACCTTCAATTCGACGTGGTGAAGAAAGAAAGCGGAGAAGCCTTTCCGCCCAATGCCAATTTAAAACTCGTGGACAACTTCGTGCCTCACCTGTTCTCGGAGGTGGAGGTGAGGAAACACAACACCGTCATAGACAGAATAGATTATCCAGGCATCACGTCGACGGCAGTGGGAACATTGAAATTATCTAAAACGGACGCAGCATACTACCAAGCGGGAGGATTCGAAGCGGGGACCGAAATATCGACGAGAAATCACACGGTGCTCTTTCCCATGCGTCTGCTTCCGGGATTCTTCTCGGACTACAAGGAGATCATGTGGAAGGGAGGATTGCGGGTCACGTTTCGAAGAGCGGCCAACGACAACGACGCACTGATGCGATACACCAACTTGAACGCCGACGGCACGCCGATAGCCAACACTTTACCCGAAGCAGCCAAGTGCGTCATCCGGAGCATGGAGTTGAGAATTCCGATCGTGGAATACGAGACGAACTACGCCCTCAAGTACAAAGCCGAGATCTTGAAGAGTCCGCAGGTACTGATTCACTTTCACGGTTACCAGTGCGTGCAGAAGATAGCGTCGGGAAGTCACATGGAATTCGACGTGACGACTCAATTCAACAACATACAGTTCGACATGCCAGATTTCGTCATTGTACTTTTTCAGACCGGGCGCGATATCAACCAGGAAAAAGATTCCAGCAAATTCGACGACTGCAAGATCAAGAACGTTTATCTCAAGAATGGTAGGAACGAAGTGTTCCCGCGCGAGAATTACAACCTCGACATGACCAAAGACGATTATCTCAAACTTTACGAAGCTTACACGGCTTACAAACGCGTGACCGAGGGACTACGCGCCCAGCGAATTCAAAGCACGCAGGCCGATGTTCGTCATCAATACCACGAAAAGGAAGCAGGTGGTGGTCAACGATCGCACCAACATCAAGGTCGTCTGCGAGTTCCACGATGCGCTGCCTGCCGATACTCTGTGCAGCGTCATCCTGATCGCAGAGAAGTCCTTCGTCCACGACGTGAAGAACGAGAGGGTCACGGAGCAGTTTTAAAAATTCATAAAAAAATTGCCACATACTAAAAAAAAAAATCAACATCCAACACATTTTAGGTTATATAAAATTTGTGAAAACATTAAAATACTGAAATATTAAAACAAACAGAGTCCCTTGTAGGTTAGTTCGGTGCGTAAATATAAAAAAAAATGATAGGTTAAGTTATATCACTTAGGATCGTAAAAAAAAAATTAAAAAAATCGTAAGAAAAAAAGATAGGTTAAGTTGTATCACGTAAGATCGTGATATACCTACCAAGTACGAGTGGGGAAAAAAAAATTGCATTGAAAATTGTACTAAAAACATCGCTGAACGCTAAAACGTGGACAAAAAATTGTCAAAATATGTCAAAAACTGATATTCAATTGATAAAAAATAGAGATACCTACAAAGTACTGCGTTGAACCGCTTAATATACACTACTCGGGTTCCAGCCCCTTAACATAACAATTAACAATTGTAATGTAGCATAACTAAAATAAATAAACCAGAATGTATTTTGCTCTGAATTTATCGGTTCTCCCGCTTTCTTTTCCTTTCTTTATTATTCTTTATTTATAATACACAATTACATACACATACATGAATCGAAATAAGAATAGAAAATACAGTTACATGTATTATATAGTTATAATCTTTTTGTTGTTGTTTTACCAGACCATCCAGAACGTATCATATTTATCGATTTATGACGTATGTAAATTGATACATTGTAATACAATTTTTTAAATATATTTTTTGTTGCGGTGATTATTGTGATGTGTTAAATTTATGAGTTTTGAATTTGTGCGCGTTTGGTAATTGAATTTTTATGGCATCTGTAACAATTTTAGTTTTTGTAGGTCGCAAAGTGTAGTGTTTTGAGGATTTTAATTGGTTCAGTATTTCTGGAAAATTTATGATTATTAAGGGGTAGATACGGTGTTCGTATGGGAGTTATAGAAGTTATCGGTCAGGATCAGTGGAAGGGAAGTTTCAATCGTGAGGATGGGGTGGAATTTGAGCCGTGTGGGTGGGAGGACGTGATGTGGACGAGAATATGCGAGGGTTAGCCATTATTTCAACCGTCAGATGTCGTGTAAGTGCACGGTTTTGGTTTGCATGTAGATGTAGTAATAGTAGTGTGAAGAGACTTGCTGTAGAATAACAACAAAAGTTTACTAATTACACACGGTATGCATGATAAGCTGAAGCACATTGGCAAAAGCATTACGGGCGTTGCTTCATATCTTGCCTGACTGTCTTCTTGACTGTTGCGGATATAATGTTTAAATTTAATTATGCTGCCTGAAGTTACAGAAACGGGAATTAGTTCCTTGCATTGTCTCTTTCTCGTCTGCTTCTGAAATCACGTTGTCTGAACCGGCATTAGAAACTTTCTCCTTTGATATCAGCGAACGTGTTGGTGTATGAAACAGAGTTGGCGGGATCGCACTCAATGCTCGGGCAAGCCACGCAAAGCCAAACGAATCTGCTTCCTTTTAGCACGGCCTGTTAATCGAGCAAAATCAGGACAGGGTGCTCGCAACGTTTAAGTTTTAGAGGATGTATTTTAATTTCTATCGCTGGCAACCCTTGAAATAAAAGAGGCCGGGTACAGGCTCGGCAGAGTGCAAATCCCGTTCCTCTTGCTCCACTTCTTCCTTTGCTTCCTTGGACGAAGTTTGGGGAAACTTTTCGAGCGAGCTTTTCGCCATTCCGTGCTCTGTTTTCCCTCCCTGCCGCTTCCCATGTACGCCATGTGGCTGAGAAATGAAGGGAATTTTGCAACCGGTTCCGTGCAATTTTTCAAAAATTCCTTCCCGTTACTTACAAGATTAAAGCAAACTCTATAACCACTCCGAAAGAGAAATTGAAAAGTCATTATCAATCTGAGGACCAATAGACAGGTAAAATGCACAGAGAAGTGACCAAGTGGCACTAAGTATCTTTTAATCTAGAGTTTCTTTCCCATCTCTTTCCCATTCCATGCCTCCCCGATGGCGTCGTGGTAGCGTCATCGCCTTGTAATCAAAGGGTCCCGGGTTCGATACCCATTGGAGGCACATAGTGGTTCGGATCCAACTTTAAACTGTAGGTCCAGTCCAGTTTGCCTTACTGTGCATAAAGTGGACTTAAAACACCAACTCAATCAATCTTTCCCATTCTAGGCACTCAGGAGGCAGTCAACTTCGAAATATACCTTTATGACTGAAATAGGCAACAATGTGCTCCGTTCAGAAAGTGTATGAAACTAATTTCAAACAAAAGCCTACATTTCCTGTCCAGGGAACGTAAAAACATGTTAGAGCACACACTCTTCACTTGTTATATTTCCCGCACGCAACCGCTCTATAATGAATGAGGCGTTAGAGCGTTGCTGTTTCCATCAGTGGATTTGTAGACTGATTGTGGTGCATTCTGATTGAGTTTTGTTTAATGTCCATTTTATGTACAGAAGGGATAACCGAGACTGGACCAAAAGTTTTAAAGTGGAATCCGAACCACTATGTGCCTCCACCAGGTATCGAATCCTTGATTACAAAGCGATGACGTGACCACTACGCCATTCCGGAAACCTCTGATTGGTTGTTGTTGGCGCATCTTCCCTCCAGTACCGAACTCCGATTCTCTATCCCTCTTCATTTCTGCTTTACGCACTCGAAAGAAATTATTCTGTGTTACTGAACTAGGCAAACCCAGGCTCTTAAAACTCGTGTATTAGTTTTCAGAAATACCATGAAACGAATTTTAAACCATAACGGTTACATTTTCTTGCCTTCAGGGAAAATTCTCTGCCTAATAATGATTCAACTACATACTTAATTTCAAGAGCATCGATTTTTGATGTAGCCGGCAAGATTTTCGGGTTCGAATCCCATCCATGGTTCTTTGTGAGTGTTCATTCATCAATATCATCTTTTCATTACAATTAAACAAAACTGGCAAAAAGTGCCAACATGAACGCGGGGATATTAAATAGGGATGTAACTTGTCCCTCCCGATTAGTACTAGTTGATGGTAGAGACAGCCCTGAACGGGCAGGTACAAATATCTAACTTAACATTAATATAGACTCATGATTAGGTTTTATACTGAACTGAGGAATGCGAATGGCAGATAAGGGTGTAGGGTAGCTTACCCTGTTCGATTTAGAAAATTGCCCAATAGTTCCTGCTTCTCCGTTGATTCCAAGTTAAAAGAACTCGTGTCGCTCTCATGCGCACCTATTTAAACTCTCGCTTGGCCTCTCGTCACTTCTAGCCAAAGGCCAGCGTACTTACTATTTCCTGTAAAAGGCTTATCCTATACATTTCTGAGCAGGAGCTGGCAAGGTCTGCCAGGGTCAATATTTCTGAAACCGAACGGATATGCTACGATAAAAATACAAATACAAATTCAAAGGAATTACGGAATGATCGTGTGACTTATGAGACCAAAATGATGAAGAACTTGCTTCTTTTTCTTCTCACGGCGAGAACCTCTGAATAGGTTAGGTACGTTATATTGTACTAGTTTGTACTTAGTATAATAAAATTTGGAAAACAGTATTCTAAATTTTTGGAATATTGAACCTGCTATTGCAATTAGTTACATTAAATAAAGATGCTATTCTAAGTATTGGAAATTTTATATTATTTATTTATGAGACGATGTAATGCAAACAATAATGTATATAAATTTTGAAATAATGAAATACGAAATTGCATTGTAACATTTCGCTAAATTTCTTGGCAGAAAGGAAAAATAGTCGTACTGTTTATGAAAATAAAATTCCAAACTAAAATGCGTCCTCTAGTAGCAATAAAATGCTCTAGTGTTCTTAACAGCAGAGAAGTTTAGTAATACCTCAGATCGGGATAGAGATAGTAGGGGGGGGTGGTGTTGTCAGTGGTCGAGTCGGTAGGTTTTATGGCTAGCACGCGGACCCGGCTTGAGTGATTTTCAGGTGGGATTTTTTTCTGTTTTTCTCTACAATTTTCTTACATGGGGCGGCTTTAGTGTTCACCTAACCTCTAGTTAGGGTATCACGAGGCAAACCTGAGGGTACAGCGCCTTGAATAACGTACTGTGGAAAACTATCCAAGAAACTAGTTCCCCAGACGGATGACAAGCATAGATGGCAGTGCGATCGAACCAGGTGCTAATTTTGTTATGAAAGTAATGCGGATTAGTTAGTTTTTGGAATATATTGTGTAGATTTGTTTGTCTAGAAAGACGGTAAGTGAATTGATGGAAGCAGTTATATTTTTGGAGTGATTTGCAGTCACGAAATGGCATTAATTTGGAAACAAAAGTAAAATAAAATTAATGAATAAATAGCATGCGTAACACAAGAAAAAACATCGTAAAGTGACTCCGGACGCCAGGTGTTGGATTGTGTACTAGAGTTTTATTTTTCTATGTTATTAGAATATAAATAGTATCCTGAGAGATATTTCATACCAAGGCGACAAACCACAAATGTCGCTTAAAAGCGAGCAGTCCGTAATCAATGCAGCCTTTCGAACCGTAGGGACACAAGCTCTGACTGCACCGTTTCCTCAAGGAGATTTTACACCAAAGCGACACGCGACAAACGATACGAGGATTTCAAACCAAAGAGACACGGGTACTTCGGTCCAAGGCAACTTTCACACCGAAGCGACACATATTGCTTGGAAACGAGCCAATCAAGAGCAACATTTCACATCGTAGCGGCATGACGGGAAGCAGAGGCCAGCGTTCGGTTGGTGATATCCTCAAGCGATAAGTGTCGCGTGCCCCTTGTCGCTTTGGTGCGCAATCTCCCTAAAGCAAGACACTCATTGCATCTCGCATGCGCGAACAACAAACCACGGCAACATGTTGCAAGCTATTGAGGAAATGGCCCAGTTTGAGCGACGCACAAGCGACAAAGCGACACGTGTGGCTTATCGTGTCTCCTAGATCTGTTGTTGTAATGTGCGGTTTGTCGTGTCGCCTATATGTTGTTCGCACAATTAGCAGCGAACGCTTGCCAATAGACTGAAGGCACCATGTCGCTTGTCACTTAGTTGGGAACTCCCTCTGTAGCGCGTCGCTTTTGTCTAGCACCCTTCCTTTAAGGAGCTTTCCGACCGAAGTAACAAGTAGCACGCGAATACGTCATATGAACGTGCCGTTTGCTGTTTGGACCCTCATGTGCAATGAATGCTATTTTACAGTCTGGAAGTGTGTGTCAATAGTGTGACAGAGTGAAGTTTCCTTACACTCATGTCGATGACACTAAGAAAGTTTTGTGGGGTTCCCCTTGTCGTTTCATGGAATCATGATTATCATCATCGCCGCGATTAGTTTAAAGGGGAAGAAAAGAGACAGTAAATATCAAAAATAAAAATGCTTCAGTGTTTATATCTTTAAAAGAAATGATGATGATGATAATAAGAATGAACCTAATTCATACACAAAAATTTAGTTGCCAAGGGCATTCCACGCGTATTTTTCTCCCGTATTATTAACGAAAGTATGACGATAACAGGACGTGGTCGACTGTCTAGAATGTTCGTTAATATCTTCGCGACCACTGTACCAAATATCATAGCAATTATCACATTCATAGAAATGCTTCATGTAAAAGAATCAGACGTTGCAGCGAAAACTCCATTTACTTCCATTATAAGCAGACGAATACCAAGCACCGGGTCCAACACCAGCGCCTCTAGCGGATCATTTTCGAGTGGAACCAGCCAGAGAGCGCAGAACCGTGCCGTTTTCCACACTACGTTATTCAAGGCGCTGTACTGAGGGTAACGGCGAAAAGAGCGTGGCGCTGATAACATCACTTCCACAGAGTGACCGATATTATGAATGTGTGTGGGAGCCTCTTTACCCGCATCTCCCATATGCCCTCATGGCATGTAGCAAGGTCAGTGTGTCTACCAGTCAAGAATGTCAAGATAGTCAAGAAGAAGTCAAGAAATTAACAGGTAGGTCATGAAAGTCAAAATAAAGTCAAGAAATTATGCTTGAGGTCAAGAGTTTTTGCTATTTTTACAGTATATAGTGAATTCACATTGTTATCTATATCTGTACTGGGATTTGATAAAATTGAACATTTGGAAATCTTCAATTCTATTGATTGATTAGTGGTTAAGATTTTTTTACTGTATTTCTTAAGAATTACATTCTTATTTTCTTGAAAGTTTTGTAAAAATATTAAAAACTCAATGTGCTGACCAAGGCAGAAATTTATTTTATTATAAAACATAAGCTAAACGTAACGTTTCAACCTTCTAGCAAGGTCTTCTTCAGACTCTCACACTTGGAAAAGTCAGGGAATTTCATTTCTGCATGTTTGTAGCCACCCTGATAAGAGAAACGAAAAAGAGGCTGAAAGACAGGTTAAAACAACATAGGGATGATGACGACTTAAGATGGAGAGAGAAATGCGATATTTAAACACACGAGGGAAACAGGACATAACATAGAGTTGGATGAGATAAAGCAGATAGGAAGGGAAAAGAGAATACTAGTGAGAAAATGGATGGAGGCCAAAGAAATAGAGAAGATAGGTAAAGAAGACACAATGCACTGGAATGGGGGACTGAAGATAAACATAGAATGGAAGAAGGTGTTAGAAAGAGTGGAAAGGACAAGAGAGAAAGAGGAGAGAAGAAGGAAAGAGAATGAAGGAAGAAAGGAAAAAGAGTGTGAGATAAAGAGTCCAAGCCACCTTCCAGATGAAAGGAAATGTTTAGCTAAATCCCCTGTCAGGTGAAAGTACAGTTGACAAGGGAAGGCCAGCTGCTGGAATGTTCCAGGAAATCAACTTTCTAATAGTCGTGGGTCTGGAGGGGAGTAATTTTTGTGTATATATATCGTCCTGTTTTGTACCTTGTTTCATTTGTACATGGTACAGAGTCTGAAGAAGATCTTGCTAGCAGGTTGAAACGTTACGTTTAGTTTATGTTTTATAATAAAATAGATTTCTGCCTTGGTCAGCATATTGAGTTTTTCATATCATGGAAACAAGGCTTAATGGTGTTAAAATATTAAAGTTATATGCCCATTCCCCATCCAGGATGAAGTCTGAAGCATTAATTATTACATACATATAATACTAAAAGCAGTCTAAATCTCTTGTTAAAATACAGCTTCAGTTTTCATCTTAACCAGCCATGTGGTAGGGGTTTTTCATTGAATAAGAAAATATATTTTCTTAATTTCCAACTATACCGAAGTAGGAGGCGATTATATACATGTTAAGGAAAAGGTAAAAAAAAATATCACGAGAAAAAAAAGAAAGGTCAAGAAAATGTCATGAAAAAGTCAAGAATTTTGGATTTCCTGTTTTGGTAGACACCCGGATTGTGAAGTGGTAGCTTAACCCTTTTATGTCTGTGGTGGGTGTATAAGGGACAGTGAGGATCAGTAACCATAATATTTTTTTTTAAAAAAAAAAATAAAAAGCTCAAACGAACGTAGCACATTGCTTCTTTGTGGCTCTAGATTCCTTAAAAAATATTCCCAAACCAAGCCACTTTTGGAAAATCTGCATGTAAGTCGCGTGCACAAAAAGACTTGCATCTACATGTTCAAACCGCAAGCAGCGTATAGTTACCAATAGAGTTACATGTAGCGTCAATAATAATCAGCTTTAAATTGACTTCATTCATTCAGAGATTCGACTATTATTTAAGCCTATTACAAGGGATTATGAAAAAGCAGGGGCCCCGGAATGAGCTTATTCACATTAATGAAAGAAAGCAACACACGAGAATGGTGATATTTTTTTCTGATACGCTACGAATCCTGGACATAATCAAGATATAAAAGCCACTCCGCTCCACACAAAATAGTCCATAAGTTACACACGTTTCCCTTTTTTTTAAAATACTCATTTTGCAAACTGGATACGCAAATCCCTAAATCATCTAAAGTGCCATCTCTTGGCCTGAAGAAAAACTAGCTGTGCTATGTAAAGAAGCTGTTGAAGAGGAACACAGAGAGCGTTTCAGACTTATTAAGACAAATCGTTTTCAATAAACATTTGTTCAAACGGTTGGACGTGACAGTTTCAACAACTTTATATAATTCTTAAAATGTATTTACGTTACACTCAAGAATATAGAAATTGTAACTGATATCACATAGTGAGTTACGATTCTTGCATTCGCGGGTATTAATATCGATGTGATGAATAATTTATTAGGTATACATTTGAATTCTCGGCCTTTTAAAGAATGTTCATTCGAAGGATAGCCTTCCATTCTAATCGACGAAGTAATTTCTGCCTACATTTTTGACATATTTCGGGCAGCTAGCGAATCCCCTGGCAACAGAACCACGGCGGTTTAGTCTATAAATTCAACAAAGCTATTTTGTAGCTCTTGAAGATTGTGTTTCTACATGGACAGGAACAGGTATTAGTCTGAAGGAGCCAGGTCAGGGCAATAAGCTGCGTGAGGCATAATGTCGTGTGCGCCATGACGTTATCATGCAGCAATATCACCTACCTAGTTCCACTGCCGGTAAATGGGCCGTTCCCTCTCAATTATGTTACTAAAACGAATCAGTTGACGTCGATTTTTAGATTTTCTTTCAAAAGTTGTTCCAATCCTTCATCTCACACTTTATTTGGCTGTCCAGGAGCTGCTGATCCTTCAGATTGAAATTCCCGCCTCGGAATCGCTGAAAATACTACTATTAGTTGCTGTATAATAACGGCATCTTCGTTCTTCCCCTCAGCGGCATTATTCTTCAGTTGATATGCAAAGCCAACGACATCGTGTTCGTTATGTTACACCATCTGTTAGTTGGGTATTTTAGCCATTTAAGTCGGTATTGCAGTGCCCAAAAATGGCGGAGAAATTTCCAAACTGGACAATGGCAAGAATAAAGTACAATAGGTGTTTTACTTTAGGAGCTGAGAAGAATTTGTACACTTAATGAATAAAGGTTGAGTTACAGTATCTGTTAGTTTATGATATTATCCACCCTAGCTTTGTAGTCTGTCTACGGCCACTGACCGGGAAAGGATTACATTATCTCATTCTCACCGCACGGTTCGCATGGTGTCTGGTTTTTCGAAGTAGCATTATGTGACGTGTTACGAACCGTCCTACCATCTTCAAGTCTGTTCATACGAAATCTTCCCCCAAATTACTGTACGAATCGAATCTATAACTTGACAAGTTTAAAAACAAGCTGCAAATAGCTGTTGCGCATATCACACCACATTTCCCCACTCCATTCTCCGCAGTGACGTTGGTTCGCAGTGTTGCAACCTGGAGGGAGCGGAATGGTCTGTGGGTTTTCAACGAAATTTGTACTCGCTTTTTCCTGATCTATTTTCTACCTGTCGGAGTACAAAAATTCAGCTCACCTTTCGCCAAGAACTATTTTCCTTATTTTAAAACTTGGCTCTCCGATGGCGCAGTGGTAGCGTTGTCACCTTGTAATTAAGGGGTCCCGGGTTCGATTCGCGGTGGAGGCACATAGTGGTTCGGATCCCACTTTAAACTGTAGGTCCAGCCCCGATTAGCCTTACTGTGCATAAAGCAGACTTAAAACAACAAATCAATCCAATCCAATTGTTTTAAAACTTGAGAAACCATCCATTTAGATACTCCCGTGGCGGCGCTTGTGGACTCGACAACATTATACTTAATTTTATGGAACTCCTTCTGATTTCGCAAATATGTTGCAACATTGTAAACAATTTATCTGGCCTGTCCTCTAAGGAGCTTTCCAGAGCAGATTGTGGATTTCGTTGGACCCGGCATGATTTGATTTTTGCATTTTAAAAATATGCAGCCAAGAGTAAAGAGCAAGAACATTTCAATGCTTTAAAAAAGAACACAGGCAAGCATGTTATCAGATTGCCTTCTCCTTGCGATTGTTGTACGATAAACACCCCACTCGGCTTAAAAAAAGAAAAAAAACAGGCCACTGCTCGATGTCGCATTCAGAAAATGAAGTCATTCGCCCAGTAGTTTCTCTTCGTTATAAACCTTAACGCGCGTGCGTAATACTAGATTTTACGATCCGGGCACCGCACGCATTTTCAAAGACCGGATTAAATCAAATGGACCACTGATAAACTGATATGAGCCGGCATCGCCAATCTACACAGTAAAAATCGTTTGTCATATTTGTTTTAGCTTAATTTTGCTGCGTTGGCACCACTCGTACTCTCAATGCCAAATCAGTACGTAGAAGAGTGGTGGGGAGGATGACGTAATAGGAAGTGCTCCGCAGCGATCTGCGCATATCGGGACCTAACTTGTCAGGCTATAGTACAAAAGCCTTAATGTTCGTGTTTTTGCAACATTTTGGAAGTCATTTTTTTAAACAAGTAATTGTTCCATACGGCGAAGACAAATTCAGTATTTGGACATTTCTTAAGCCCTTGTCCATGATAATAATGTATCTAATAAAATTGTAGACATCACTTATTATTTTGTCAATATGGTTAGTTTAATCTTTGATTTTTCATCGTTTTATGCCACTTTTGGATAAGCGCAACGATGCGGCTGAAATTGACGAACGGACACTCACAAAGAACACCCATGCCCAAGGTTCGATTCGAACCCGAGTCCCCTGGCGTCGTAGTACGCTGTAATAACCACTCCGTCAGAGAGGTCGACTCAGTATGGTGAGTGAAAGATTGTAAAATATATTCCTAAACACTTCGCCGTTTCTGACTTTTAAACACCTTCAATATTATAGTTCAATAGCTGTTGTTTTTTCGGAATCAGTAACAAAATAGTATTGTCTTTGTTTAGGAAGAGATCGTTGTGTAAACACCACACAATCTTCATACATAATCTTGAAGGAAAATGCAATCTTCATTTTTTTTATTCCTATGTCAATGTTTGTCTTCTACACACGTGATGGTCAATACAGAAAAAAGATTCTCTGCTTGAATTCCACGCTGTGGTTTACCACAATAGCATATTTTCATTTTTGAAAAATAACTTGAAATGAGATAAACAGCAACGTTGTTTAGGTGTGGCTGTGGACGAGGATGACGCTTTCCTGTCCTACAGGGGAGAAGTGTCCAAGCGAGTTTTTGACCCTCCTTCCGGCAACCCCCTCCCACAAACGCATCAGTTACAATGGTCGTCCCAGTCTTTCCCACGGTTGGCTGGTAGCGTCCAACACACTCCTAAGGACATGGTAATTTTTAGTTGAAGGATCTGGGAAAAGTAGAAAACTCACAACGAGAGAGTTTGCTACAATATTATTCACTCATTGTTACTCCTTACATGAACAGAAGAGTAAGCTATATATTAAAGTACCAATAGATGGTGCTGGTGTTCGAAATTGTTCCTTCAAACTTCCTGTCACAGAATCGTCTGTGTATCTTAAGGAGTTTATCCTCACTCACTGACTCATCAACACACTCCCCAAATCCACGAACCTCACTGGCCTGCACAGGATTTTATTTCGGGGGCAGGGAGGCTGTACTTGCAAAGGTACATACATAGATAGCTACGTTCGAGTGGCGGCTGGATACACAATAAGATATTTCGTATATATTTGTAACTTTTCACTCTGAAAAATGGTAATCGGGACCCAATTTAAGGGAGGTTTACGTTTACCACTCTTGTCCCCCCCCCCGATTTCTTAACTGCTTTTATTTGAAAATGTTGATTTTTCAGAAAATCTCGCACCCCTTGCGTACGCCAGCGCTGGACCTGGAAACCTGAAATTGTGTGGGCGACTTCCTCTTATGACGAAATCACCCACTACGAAAGGATTTTCAGAAATTCAACCCCTAAAGAGGAGAAGGCTGTTCATTTTTTCTGGCAAGTTTAAAACCCAAACCCTTGGACCTACAGAGCATTCCCGCTAAGAGACTCGGCGGCAAGCGGCCCGGCATCAGGGCTTGTCTTTCCCGGTGAACGGGTCCGCGACAGTCGCACGCTACAGTCTGTTTTTTTCGCTCTCCCTGCCTTCGCTCTCTTTCCCTTTCTGTTGACGTTGCAGACTGACGTCAGTATAATCTTCCCTCGGAAGTTGTGTTGTGTCGTGTCCGTGTGTTGAAGATCGTGGCTTAATATGGCACCAAAAAAGTTTACATTACAAGAAAGGATTTATCTTGTCGAGTGTTACTTCGGAAAGAGGAATTGTGGAGAAGTACGACAACGTTTTGCAATGAAATTTCCTGGTGTTCCCGTTCCACATAGGACCACTATATTAAACCTCGTAAAAAAAATTAGAGTAACAGGGTCAGTTCTGAGTAAAAGTGGAAAGAAAAATGGGGAAATCTAAAAAAATAAAGTATACAAAGACAATCCGCACACCATTCGTGAGTTAAAAGAGAGTATTGTACGAGAAATCGGGAGAATTACAGTAGACGAACTTGCACGTGTAAATGCCAATTTCCTTGGGAGATGCCAGGAATGTGTTGCAGCAGAGGGACATCATTTTTAACACCTTCTGTAGTCAAGTTTAGTACACAATATGAAAACTGTAATTGTAATAGCCGACTCTACCGACTGTTGCGGACCCGTTCACTGGGAAAGACAAGCGCTGATGCCGGGCCGCTTGCCTCCGAGTCTCGTAGTGAATGTCAGGAAATGCTCGTAGAAACGTGACAATACTTACAAAGTCCTCAGCAGATGGTGCTGTATATTAATGAACATGTTTGTCATTCTTATGGATGTTATTTTCTTACAGCAATTAATATTGTTGTTAACTAATGCTTCGTAATTATGTTCTACTTACTCATTCTAACTTGACAACAGGTATGAGTAGTAGGGTGGAGTGAAAAAAAGTTTATTTTTTATTTTTATAAGCTAGACTATGGAAAATGTGCCATTTTTCCATAGTAAGAATCCTCCAAAATCATATTATTTTCTGTCAACACCTTAACCGCCCTTCACCTTATTGAAATAATTGGCATTTTAACCCTTTTTATGACTTTGTAGCCTGATTCAGTCGGATTTCAGCATGGCGTATTAAGTAGCGAATCTAAGCGAGCTACTTATTAAAAAGTTTTGTCCATCTTAAGCTTACCTATACATTGTATGGGGATATCCTGAGGATAACGTGTGTTGCATAGTAGGGTGGAGTGAAAATTTTTATTTTTATTTTTATAAGCTAGACTATGGAAAATGTACCATTTGCCCTATAGCTTACCTATACAACACACGTTATCCCCAGGATGTCCTTTGGATATCCTGGTTTCATCATGTTATCCTCAGGATATCCCCATCCTCAGAACATCCTGGTGATAAGCTTTAGCTTATTAAATATTATTATTATATATTATTTAATAAATAATAAATATTATATTCCTTCCATTTTCAGAGAGATGGCAGTTACAAGAGACAAAGTATCGTGCGTGATATTTGGCGCTCCACGAAACCTACCGACCAATACTCTGCCGACCTACACTGATCTCATGAAAAAACATATTCAACTGCGACAAGATCTGAGGACGGGCAATGGAAAATACCCATCGTTTTTGGACATATCTCACAAACTGTGCTATGAAGTCGAAGAGATCTGGGAAAGGGCCTCACTTCCAACAGTAACTCACGCACAAGCGATTGAAAAACTCAGATCGTTCTACGACAAATACAACACAATCCTAAAGGTCTACAAAGGGAAAAAGGATCAATCCAACTACCAACGGAGACTATCGGACTTTCGCGACAGAGGTAACAGTCTGTTTGATCTCAGCAAATGCAAGTGCTTCCGACATGGTTTCCAACTGCAATTGCGCGAAAGAATTGAAAGTTCCGGCAAAGGAACGCCATTTCCTTCAAGACCAGAGCGGACCAAGAAAGATGATAATCGGTGGTATAGATCAAGAGGAGACGTCAAAATTGAAGAGGAAATCTGAAAGAGAGGAAGCCAATCTCGAACGAATGAAGAAACAGAGGACCGTTGAGAGCAAAGGTCAAGCCGATTCTGCCGACAGTGTCGAAGATGACACGTATTTGACGGTCAGTGCCACTGGCGATGATTACATTCCAGATACAGAATCAGTCAAGACTAAGCCAAAGCAGAATCGCCAATGTAAGAAAATGACAATCTCTCTACCTTCACTCGCTAAAACTTGCGATCGGATCGGAGTCTCGGATAGATCGGCTGCCGTATTAGCAACATCAGTTCTGCATGATCTTGGTCTCGTGTCGCCAATCGACCGATCTAAAGTAATCGATCGAAGCAAGATCCGCCGAGAACGCAGCAAAACTCGTAAGGAACTCCAGCAGAATGATGACCAGTTCGACCACACTCACACTAGCATAGAGAGAGTATTCTTTGATGGCCGCAAGGATCAAACTTTGACACAAGTTCTCGGCGACGATAACATGTACCACAGAAAAACCCTCACGGAAGAACACATAAGCATCATCGCAGAGCCGGGTTCTTCGTACTTCAGCCACACGACTCCGCCATCAGGCTCCAGCAAAGACATAGCTGAGTCAATAGTCGCTACTTTCAAAGAGCGGAATGCGCATACAGAGAACATTAATGTTGTAGGGTGTGACGGCACAAATGTGAACACGGGACACACAGCGGGCGTTATCCGCCGACTGGAAGAAACCTTCGAGCGTCCTCTGCAGTGGCTGGTATGTCTGCTCCATGCCAATGAGCTGCCCCTGCGCCATCTATTCCAGGCACTCGATGGCACGACTACAGGCCCGCGTGGATTCTCTGGATATATCGGAAAGCGGCTAGTGACGTGTAGCGAACAGCCTGTCTCCTCATTTGCACCAGTGCAGCTGACCGAGCAACTGTCCAACGTTGACCCGAAGGAGTTGAGCACACATCAGCGCTATCTACTGGAAATGTGCAATAGCATCGGTAAAGGTGAATGTAACGTCGATCTGGCAATGCGAAACCCTGGTTGCCTGAATCACTCACGATGGATAAGGACAGCCAATCGAATCCTCCGATTATATGTAAGCGACATGGAACCGTCAGAGAATCTGAAAACGCTGGTGACGTTCATCATTCGCGTATATGCTCCAACGTGGTTCGCCGTAAAAGCCCACTGGTCATGCAAAGATGGAGCTAGGCACCTTCGCCAGATGCTCGTCAAGTCACGATACCTCGGCCCTAAGCACAAGAAGATTGTTGACCCCGTCATTCATCGCAATGCATACTTCGCTCACCCGGAGAATCTGCTCCTGGCCATGATGACGGACCATCGACCACACATACGTGAGCTGGGCCTGCGACGAGTGATGAAGGCCAGAGCTGCAGCAGATCCCAGTGGACAAATACGGAGGTTTAATGTTCCCGCAAAACTCAACTTCAACGCCGTGGAATACTTCGACATGATCGACTGGGCCATCTGCCCTATCTCGGACCTTCCCGTAATCAAGGCAATGACAGACGCTGAGCTCAGGGATCTCATCACGACGGAGGTGACTCCAACTCTCATCTTCTCAAAATTCCCCAACCACACACAGGCTGTGGAAAGACACGTGAAGCTGGTGACCGAGGCGGCGAAAGCGGTTTGTGGACAGAAATCGCGAGATGGCTTCATCCGTGCACGCATCACTTCTCGACAGCTAATGCCGACGTTCGAGTCGAAACGTGACTTCTCTCACTTCACCTTGTAACTGTTTGTGGCATTTGATTGCCTTAACTGAGTTTTAAGGTGACTAAACTGACTAATAGTCACTATTGACTGACTGTATCGTTCTATCGTTGTAATGTTGCTTAGTATTGTAAAACAAAAGGTTGCGAAGGGCGATCAAAATATTGTTCAAAAGTCTTGAAATTTTTACACAGTGTTCTATTGATCTATTGGCCCCTTTTGACATATCTAGCTAATTGAAATTCAAACAAAATTTTTTTTAGCCCATTTTCACTCCACCCTAATGAGTAGAGTCTTATTGCGAGACACTCGCATTACGTTGCTCTTTTTTGTAGTCTCAAATTTCTGTACAATATCCAATGATTTTCCAACAAAATGTTATCCTATGAAAGCTATAAAACAAGTGCACCATTGCCACATACGAGAACATTATTTTGTGCATTGGCGTGCGCACCGAGGGCAAGGGTGGGCAGTTGCCCACTAATCATGGACGTCCCCAATTTTTTCCCATAGAGGGGCAAGCAAAGTATTTTTCCAGGGGGTAAAAGTGGCATATTACCCCGATTAGTGTTGCCCTCAAAATACATTTTAATTCGAAATTATCGGGTTCCTGCATCTCCATTATAATAATTGATCTAAATATCTGTGAATGAAATCAAATTATACGTGTGAAATATGTACTTTTAGATTGACATTCGTTTACTAAGGGCAACGTGTGGCCATCCTTGCCCCCGTTCCAGACCACATGCCCCTATATTATTTTCCTTTTGCACCTAGAATATTAGTGTAGAGGAATCTTAACTAACTTAGTAACTAACTAACTAACTCTCTAGCCTTCTTAAACCCGAAGGTTCATGGCTGCAGCAACACAGGCCTTCCATCTGTCCCTATCTTGAGCAAGTTCTATATACTCTTTTCCATTCCTACCGATTTCCTTTAGGTCCATCTCAACGTTGTCCCACCATCTTCGTCTTGGTCTTCCTACAGGTCTCTTACCATCAGGTTTCCCAACAAGAATCCTGTAAACTCTTCTTTCCTCTCCCATTCGTGCCACATGGCCTGCCCACCTAAGTCTTCTTGATTTAATTAGTCTAATAATATCTGAATATGAATACAAATTATGTAGTTCTAAATTATGTAATCTTCTCCACTCACCTGTCTCCTCATCCCTTTTAGGTCCAAATATTTTCCTATTTTCAAATACTCTAAATTTATGTTTCTTCAATGTAAGGGACCAAGTTTCACACCCATCGTAATACTACAGGCAAAATTACTGTTTTGTATATTTTAACTTTTAGTTTCTTAGATATTAAACGAAAAGACAAAAGTCTATGAATAGAAAAGTGACATGCATTTCCTGAATTAAGCCTACTTTTTATTTCCTCTTTAATATAATTATCATTTGTTAATATTACTCCTATGTATTTGAATTTGGAAACTGGTTCAAATGAGTTGTTATCAATAATTAGATTTTGATTATTACCTAACACTTGGTTTCGGCCTGTAGGCATATATTTAGTTTTCTCTTTGCTTAGCAGTTTTGAAAAATATTTTAGCATTATTCTTAATTGTATTTATATCATCCCCTAATAAGTCTAAATCATCTGCATATGCTAACAACTGAGTCACACCATTTAATTTTAGTCCTTCTTTAGTTTCTTTTACCTTCCTCACAGCATATTCTAAGGCAAAACTAAAGAGCAATGGAGATAATGCATCTCCTTGTTTTAACCCATCATGAATTGTAAATTTGTCAGACACATTAATACCCACACGAATTTTACTTTCTGTTGAACTGGTGCATACTTTTATCATATTATCAAGCTTCTTAGATATTCCAAACTCGACTAATATATTATTATATAATTTATCTCTTTTGCCCGAATCATATGCTTTTTTGAAATCAAGTGTCGGTCTGATGTGAAAATGTTGATCTGTAGTTGATCTGTTACGTTTAAATCCACATTGATAATCACCTATAATTTCATTAGCATATGGGGTTAGTCTTGTTAAGAGAATGGTAGATAATATTTTATATGTTGTTGAGAGTAGAGAAATTCCACGGTAATTATTGCAGTTCATTTTATCACCTTTTTTAAACACAGGAATAATTATGCATTCTTTCCACTGTTGAGGGATTTCTTCTTTATTCCATATTAAACAAATTAAGTTATGAATTTGACATATTAACGATTTTCCACCATATTTAATTAACTCAGCTTGTATTAAATCAATGCCAGGTGCTTTGTTATTCTTTAGCCTTTTAATAGCATCTTTAACTTTAGTCAAGTTAGATTCTGGAACTAAAGGTTCTGCTGTGTGTACTTAATTTACTTCTGATTTATCTCCTACATGAACATTTAAAAGGTCATTAAAGTAGCTCTTCCATCAATTTAAAATATCGCTTGGGTCAGCCAAAAAATCATCGTCTTTATGTTTTATCAAGTTTACTTTAGGTTGCTACCCCTTTCTAAATTCATTTACACCTTTATATAAATCTCTGATATTTTCGTTTTTGCTGTTTGTTTCAATTTCGTTAATTTTACTTTTCAAGTAATCTCTCTTTTTACTTCCAAACGTGAGGTTAACTTCTGGCTTTATTCTATTATACTTGCTTCGATTTGTATCATCAGAGTTATTTAACCACCTAAGTCTAGCCTGATTTCTTATTTCTATTAGATTATGCAATTCATTATCAAACCATGGCTTACTTTTTCTTGGTTTATGGTATCCTATACTTTCTTTGACTGCTGATTCTATTGCATTACGTATGTGCTCCCAATTCTTATTTAAGTCTGTGTCATTAATATTTTCATCATCATTTAAATCCTGCTAAACATAAAATCTATTTGTCAATTTAATTTGGTAATCTTTCTTAATTCTTTCATCAGCAAATTTTCCTGTATTAAATTTTATAACTTTTAGATTTTGTTGCTTATGATTTATCACTGCGAGTCTCTTATCTTATGAGAGGAATCTTATTGCTGTTATTAAACGATATTATACTCTTAAAGAATGTTCAAGCCAATGGGGAGGGAGTTTGCATTATTTTCTCGTAATTGAACTATCGCGCTTCGTTTTCTGGTATATTCCTTCTTATTCATCAGGTATGCTGCATTTTATTATTATTATTATTATTATTATAAAGACCTATCAATAAAATAAAACTAAAACAGATAATATGAGGTTTCCGTTCCTGACTGAAGTTTCATCAAGCTTTTTGGCCCCCCCTAATCAGAGGGTCTGCCCACACCTATGATTTTATCATGGGTTTAAAATCATGATACACGTGTTTGGAAAACAAATTTAGATTTTATTTGATTTTTTCTAACTTCCGACAAATATTTTCCCACCTAGGCAACCTTGCTTTAATTTTTTTCTCAACTGGAATTTCTTTCCCTACTCTTCCTCGCTCCTCATTCTGTCGAACCTTCACCATGCTTCATATATATCGAACCTCGCAAAACTAGACCGAACCATCTAGTCCGTTCCTTCTGTTTCACGCCCAAGGAACGGATTCCATAGTTATGAAAGGGATTTGTCACGAACGAAGGCAATTTCTTGGTCTGCGGATTCCAAGGTGGATGACAGGCGGAGAAAGCGCGTGAAGCAAGAGAAAGGGGATCTCTTTGCAGACATCAAACTTTACTCCCATCTATCGGATAAAGGGGGAAACCACTTCTGGAATGATTCTCCTTAAGAGATGATCAACTCGCGGTCCATGCCGCCAGCGGATTTATTCAATGGAAGAGACATTTTTATGGATTCCGCGAAATAACAAGCACACCTCACGTCAACTACTGTACGTTTTTTAATACATATCAACACAACCTTTTATTTTCTGCCACCAGGGCACGCTTTCGCTTTGAAAAAAAAAACGTGCTGAATCTAGAATGAGATTATCAACGCTCTGTTTATCGCCTATGCGCATAATAACAGAGTAAAATTGTGGAAAATTTTATTTTAATGGTTTTTATCTGTGATTCACATCCCTGTGCTATATATCCCTGTATTTTCAGCATGTGTCGCGCTTAATACCGTGCTTAATGTAGATGTATGTTGAAAATCCACTGCTCGCTGGGCATGTTATTAGCGCAATGCCACAAAATAACATACGATGTTTGCAGTTGGAAAAATCATCGAAGTAGTTCTTTCAATACTAATGAGGAATGCTGTGTTTACGTCCATAGCCTGTTTGTAGTTGTTTAGGTTTTTCCAACTCAAAGAACGGCAGTCGTCATGCCTCTTAGGCAATGATACATTCTGAAGAGATACAGGCATATAGCTGTGTTCCCCACAATGTCACTTGTTTTCAATAGATGGAGTGCGTGGTTGCAGTTAATTCATGTTATTCCTTCTATAACTTCTGGTATTCAGATGTGGAATGGAGCTGCTCCTATTTTTATCAATAAGGCTAGGGTTAGAAGCTGGGTCTGTATATTGAAATTTATTGAATTAATTATAATTAATGCTGCGGTCAGAATTATTGTATTTAACTCCTGGTGGTGAAAAAAAATAGGTTAACTCGCAACATAAGTGCTTCTTTTTGCCTGGAGGAGACAAGATCATGCTACGTAGAAATGTCTGCCAAAAATACAGGCTCGAAAAGGACTCTAACTCGGATCTCTGGCATACCGTGCCATTGCCATATTGAGCTATACAGCCAGCTCTGGCTACGCCTAAATTTTTCGCTTCGTTGTTTTACCTGTGTGAAATCACCTCTTTCAGCGCTGTTGCATTTGGAACACTGATGACGTCGACGGGACCTAGTTTCTCCCATCGTAGAGATGTACCCACAGATGTACTAGGTAGAAATTTCAGCCCTCTCTCGGTGGCTAAGTTGGTAGAAAAATGATACGCAAGTCGAGTAAAATGCAAACACATGTAAAACAGCGGAAAGCAAAAACCAGACGAAGCCATATCCCACACAGGTAAAACAACGAAAACGTATTCTACGCAGGTAAACGAGCGGAACCTAAAATTCATCCGAAGCTATAATAAACAGAATTAAGACACTGGAAGCAAAATTTCAGGCGCAACCATATCATTCGAAGGTAAAACAGCGGAAGCAAAAAAACAGTCGAAGCCATATCCTGCACAGGTAAAACAGCGGAAGCGAGAAACCAGACTAAGTTAAAAAAAACAGCTGAAGACATAGTCAACACAATTAAAACAGTGGAAGCAAAATATCAGGCGACCATATCATAAGCTAAAACAGCGGAAGCCAAAAACAGTCGAAGCCATATCCCACACAAGTAAGAGAAGAGAAAAATCAGGCGAAACCTTATTGCACTGTGTCGCCCCTGTCAACGCATGCTTTTTCAAGCAAAAAACTATTCAATCTGTATTATATTAATCTATGTTGGAATCTTTTCTTTCAAAATGTGTTATTGTTAATGTTACAATAGGTAATGAATTGTTTAACTTAAATCAGGAAAAAATGTTGAAACTATAGAAATATAAAACAACTATGTAGTAACCATGGTAAATTGTAAACAAAATTATGATATAAAAGAGCTAGACGTTTGTAAGTCTACGGGACATTCTCCTGGTTGCCGAAAGGCTGATGGTTCAGGGGACGTTGGGTAATATCTTGCTTCAATCTTCGGATTGGCTGGTGTACTTGTACTCCATTTGGCAGATATTCCACAAACCCAACTCTGAATAAGGCGTTCTCCTGCATCATCAAAAAGACCAGGGTTTTAAACTTCGGTACAACTAATAGGTTTAGGCCTACAAGTTGTATCGGGTGAACTGTCTGTTTGAAAAAGTGTTTGTATAACATCGGAAGTATAAATAAATCTTCGAGTAAAAGATCTTAAGGATCTTTCATTTCAAAACCTACATAGGTGATAATTAAAAATAAATCCTACACCCCAGACCTCGCAAGGGCTTGGTCCTACTAACCCTTAGAAGCCTTTGAGAAGTCCGATAAAAGGGTTATAACCAGACTAACATAAAGCCCTAAAGGCAGAAGGTGCGTGTCACCACAAAGTTTAAATAGTGGAAGTGAAAAATCAGGCGAAACCATGGCTGGCTCAGTAGCTCAGTTGGTATGACTGTGACACGGTATTGCTGAGACCTGGTTCGAGTCCTGCATCTGTCACTGAAATGTCTACGTAGTACATCTCCTGTGTAAGTTTCTAAGCGTTATAGCAACCCAACAATGTTGAAAAGTTACTTCACCTTTCTGATTGTCCTTTTTGTGGTAACATGTTTGTTTCTCGCGCAGCGAATACGGGTAACGTTTTATACAAACAATCAATTTTCTGACAATTAAAATAATTAAGTCCGAACTCCACAAAATCGATTCTTGCAAAGTTCCATTGACGAATTAGAGAGGCGCGTAAACCTGTCACCTTAACGCATATTTTATTCAGCTGTTCGCGCTCAGCTTTGACACTTGATGGCCGGGGATTTTCCCTCATTAACTTTTTGTTTGTTTGACGGATTATCTCGTGTTCCTCGCTACTCGGGCCGACCGCCGCGACATCTCGCGTCGCAACTCTCGGCGACTTGAAAGCCCCATTTATCCCGGCTTACGGGAGACTTTGATGACACGCGAGGCGTCCAGAATTAGTGAGATAAAGATGAAAAAATGCAGGTGGGGTGCGAGAGGAGGAAAATTAAAATGTGCTTATTGACCCGTCCGCCTTAATGCGTGAGGATATGGAAACTTTCTCGCGTAAATTGGAGAGGAAAAATTTGATACTAAGCTGGGAGTTCTTCTGATGATTCTATCTGCTTGCCGTAAGTTCTTGCGCTCGTCCTATAGATGATATCATGTGTGTGTTTCTGAATATGGTTCCTTAGAATGATATATTTTAATACACTGGATCATGTGTGATGACAGAACTTGTCGAAACCTGGATGCCTAATGCTGTTTTGTTGTAATAAACTTGAAAAAAATAGCAAAATTACATAATATCTGACACGGTGTGCATTATTGTAACTTCAGTACTCCTACTGGACTGTAGGTCCAGTCCCGATTAGTGTATCAGAACATAAAGTGGACTTAAATAAACTCTTAGTCTATCAGAACATAAAGTGGAATTAAAATAAACTCTTAGTCTATCAGAACATCAAGTGAACTTAAAATAAACTCTTAGTCTATCAGAACATAAAGTGGACTTAAAATAAACTCTTAGTCTATCAGAACATAAAGTGGAATTAAAATAAACTCTTAGTCTATCAGAACATAAAGTGAAATTAATATAAACTCTTAATCTATCAGAACATAAAGTGGACATAAAATAAACTCTTAGTCTATCAGAACATAAAGTGGACTTAAAATAAACTCTTAGTCTATCAGAACATAAAGTGGACTTAAAATAAACTTTTAGTCTGTCAGAACATAAAGTGGAATTAAAATAAACGTTTAGTCTGTCAGAACATAAAGTGGAATTAAAATAAACTTTTAGTCTATCAGAACATCAAGTGGACTTAAAATAAACTCTTAATGTATCAGAACATAAAGTGGAATTAAAATAAACTCTTAGTCTAAAATAACATAAAGTGGACTTAAAATAAACTCTTAGTCTATCAGAACATAAAGTGGACTTAAAATAAACTCTTAGTCTATCAGAACATCAAGTGGACTTAAAATAAACTCTTAGTCTATCAGAACATAAAGTGAACTTGAATTAAACTCGAACGTTTATCACATAGTCTGTCCCAGGAGTATGTGAAGTAAGCGAACGAAAACAAGTCTTCAGCGAAAGTAGTGAATCGAGAGGGAACTAATGAATGTTTGAGTTGGAATGTAATAGCATGAAGCTACCAGCCGTTTGCAGCAGCGAACAATTTTTCTCAGCCCACACTCTCCTGGAACAGACTAGAGTCATTCATGGCATCAAAGAGGGCAGGGAAATCCATGCCTCCCCTTTATCCGGAAGATCGCCTTCCAATCTGTTACGGGGTGACGAGTGGTCAGCACGACGAACCCCAGTCGTTGTTGTAGGTGTCCATGACCGGCTTATTCTACATTCGTAGCTCCCCATTTCCCTTACGATGGTCCTCCTTACAAACAAGGAAAGCAAAAAGGTAAATGCTATTTTAGCCAATAGGTATTTCGGTATTTAGGAATGTATTAAATGTGAGGAGTTCCCCCTCCCCACCCGAAAATATTCCCGTCCCCTTCTGTGCCTCCCACTTATGTCTTCTGGCTCGTTCACGAAATACAAAATATATACTTTCAGTCCAATGTAGAATAGATGAAATCTTGAAAGTAATAAATGAAGATATACCGGGTGGTTAAAAATAGTTTCCTTACTCAGAGCCCCCTGGAGCCCGTTTGAAGCAGCAGATTGCTGTAAAACTTGGTACAGAGGTTGTGGATATCATGGAGAAGCAAATGCCGATGAAATAAAAAATAGTTAAAATTTTCACCACCAGGAGGAAATGTGGCGCTGAAATTTTGTGCATAGTGAAAAACATCAAGGTAAATGCTTCATTCGATTTTAATCATGCTTTAGAGTAATTCACGTTGATGGCGCGCATATTGAACACTGCTGTACTGACTAACAACTAACTAACTATTTAGCCTTCTTAAACCGAAAGTTTATAGCTGCAGCAACACAGGCCTTCCATCTGTCCCTATCTTGAGCAAGATCTATCCACTCTTTTCCATCCCTATCAATTTCCTTTAGGTCCATCTCAACGTTATTTCTCATCTTCGTCT
Organism: Lepisma saccharinum; assembly: GCF_977018435.1. NCBI lineage: Eukaryota > Metazoa > Arthropoda > Insecta > Zygentoma > Lepismatidae > Lepisma > Lepisma saccharinum. Next base: position 19,298,561 of record NC_139251.1, on the reverse strand, counting down.
TGGCCTTCCTACTGGTCTCTTACCATTAGGCTTCCCATCAAGAATCCTGTAAACTCATATTTTCTCGTTCATTCGCGCCACATGGCCTGCCACCTAAATCTTCTTATTTAATTAATCTAATAATATCTGGACAGGAATACAAATTTTGCAGTTCTAAATTATGTAACCTTCTCCACTCACCTGTCTACTCATACCTTTTAGGTTTAATATTTTTCTAAGGATTTTATTTTCAAATACTTTATAATTTATGATCCCCTTTTAATGTAAAGTTAGGGAAAAAATGAACGCATATTCTTGTTTATGAACAAACTTACGTCTTAAGTGATGTGCTACATGACTCCCTTCCCATTTGAAAATCTGGAAGTAATTCCAAAATGGCGGCTTTCCAGATGGTCGCCATGATTTACACTGGCTCCATCTGGTGTCATTATTCGAAGTTTCATTGCTTCTGTTAAGTCGTCTTCAAATTGAAAGGATGGTTATGGACTTTTGCCTCACCCTGTAGACTAACAGAGGGATAGTTTGAAGTTAGTGGCAACCCAGGATTCCATTCTTAGCTACTTTCCAATCCCCTACGGTTTTTTTATCTCTTCAATTTTTCAAGAAATGACACTTGAAGATATAAAGACAGCCAAACCTTAAGTTCTCTGTGTTCTTTTCTCCCGATCTCCTCCATCAACCAAATCCTCTTATTGGTTCCATTCTGAGCTTAAAGACAGCGGCTTTTGGAGAGCAGGGGGCTAATTGTTTTCTCATCCCTTCAATATAAGCCTCCATTATCCGAAGAAGTCAAAGGATAGAGAAGATGAAAAGCACAGCCATTTCAGAAAGGGAACAGGGTGTTACGACCGGAAGTGGTCGCCGTAATGTAAATTAACAATGCGGAACATTTGTTCCTTGTCGACTGTTTAGAAGGGGCAGAAGATGTAACAGTCAATCCTTTTACGCCTTTTCAGACGTATGTTTTGAATTTTGAAATCAAATAGCTTTGTACAGTCGAAAGGAAAAGTGATGTTTTTAGGGAATCGTTGCTTTAGGGAATCTCTGAAATCCCTAGTACACATATAACAGGCAAATTGTCTTCTTCGTTCTATGAGCTTTTAATGAATGGAATTTAACTTGCGGTGGAGCAGCGATTGTTTTCTCTTTTGCTTCAATTGTTGAACCCAACGCTGGGGAAGACATAATGAATTTAACTTGCTCATGGACAATTTGCTTAGCTGTTGTATTTGCCTTTTAAAATACATCGTAAGGTTTTCGTGACAGTGTAGTTGAAAGAATTTTCTCGTGATTTTCAATACCCCACTGAAGTGTAAGGGTTGACTTTTCCTGAAGACAGCCAAATATCAATTTCAATTCCACGTAGTATACACCCCGATAGTAACTGCACCTTCTTTGTAGGCCAACGAGGCTCTGGCGTCTGAAGCTACGGTTCGTGTAATCCTCTGTAGTGTTGCATGTTGCATTGTGTTGACCTTGTGTGTGCTGAGTGCCCCTTTACAGCCTCAGCTTTTAACCTAAGTTACCTGAACCCAATATGGCCTACCTAAGGTTTGTGATTGATCTAATGGTGTAGAAAGTCAGAAAGGTAAAACTAGTGAGGGAAACATTTCTGGACGTATACTGAAAATTGGAGCCAATTCCAAATAATAACATGGGCGCAGGGAAGATTTTATTAGAAAGTTACGTTTAGTCATATATTTTGTTTTTTAACATAAAAATATTAAAATTGTAAAGAAAGCACAACTATGTTATTTTTATAGGTAGATAAGTATATTGATACATTACGTTTTTTTTACATAAAGACACATGAGATTTGCACAAATAAATAACATTGTTTACAAACAAATAAACAATGGAGTGACATGTCACAATTTGTTACCAGAAGACCATGGATTACACATCACAGTCTGGGAAAATGAAAGGTCCTTTATCATCACACAGTACGTGAACATAATAGTAACAAATATCACATTTGCGCATGTCTTCAAGATATCCTGTTTTCTATGTAGGCCATGTTGAGTATACCTGACATAGTGTTATTTTTTCCTTCATTATAAACAATACCTTAGATTAAAATCTAAACTAAGCACATTGTTGTAAAGTACAAATTATGAGCTATCGTAACATGTACTAGAGATATAGGGTGTCTCATAAAGTGCGCAACTTTTAAAAAAGTAATAAAACAGTTACATATCTATGAAAATGCATATATTCTTATATATTTACATTCAATAACATCTCCGATTTAATAGTGGAAAACAATGTCTGGCATATAACCACCTCCACTGAGTCGGCATGTGTTGATTCGCTCGATGAAATTGGCAATAACCCGCTCACAGATGTCTGGCGTGACGTCGGCAATGACGCGAATGATTTCCGCCTTCAGTTGTTGAATGGTACGCGGTTTGTTAGCGTACACTTGAGACTTGACATAACCCCACAAAAAAAGTCACAAGGGGTAAGGTAACAGGACCTGGGAGGCCACTCCTGGTCACCTCGCAGTGAGATCACTTCTCCCGGGAATTTTTCTGTGATAATGTCGAGTGTTTCACGCGAGGTGTGGCATGTTGCACCATCCTGTTGAAACCATAGGTTTTGAATGTCAATATCTTGAAGGAGAGGCCATAACCTGCTGGTTAGCATGTGACGATAACGTTCTCCATTGACTGTAACCGCAACACCTTCGTCGTCCTCAAAGAAAAACGGGCCTATAACTCCACCGGCCCAAAAACCACACCATACGGTCGTCCTTTGAGGGTTCATTTGATGTTCGTGGGTCACTCGTGGATTTTCAGTCCCCCAAATTCTGCAGTTTTGCTTATTAACAAATCCACTGAGGTGGAAGTGGGCCTTGTCGCTGAAAATGATGCTTTTTGCGAATTTTTCATCCGCTGCCAGTCTCTCTTCAATCCATTCGCAAAATCGGCTTCTTTTTTGATGATCTGCCGGCTCGAGTTCCTGCACCAGTTGGATTTTGTATGCATGCATGTGAAGGTCTTTAATCAAAATTATTTGCAATGAACTGCGTGGAATGTTCGACTGCTGTGACCGTCGGCGAATTGATTTCCTTGGACTTACTGTTACACTTTGTTGCACTACTGCGATTTGTTGAGCATTGCGTTGAATGCGATTTCGCCCAGGTGATTTCACAGTAGCAACAGAACCAGTTGTTTCGAACTTCTTTATCAGCCGCAGAACTGTAGACTTGTTGGGTGCTTCATTTCTTCCGAAAACCGCGCGAAGTCGTCTTACCGTCTCGGCCCCACTTTCAAGATTTTGATAATAAGTTTTCACGATCAGAACGCGCTGTTCATTTGTGAACCGCTCCATGGCAACACCTGCAACAATAAAGAAAACAACAACTGCTAATCAAATCGGAGTGATAGTAGATACTAGAAATGATAAGAACAGGGCTGCCAACAAAACATTTAAAAAATGGCGCCAGATTCAAAAGTTGCGCACTTTATGGCCTGCATCACCTATCACTTGGAAGATGTAGTAAGTAATAACTTTACTATGCAATATTAGATCACGTAGAACACAATCACGACGTCCAGATATTTCGATTCTTTGCCCTCAAGTTACAGCACTATAGGTACAGCCAACATGTCCAATCACGTCATTCGGACAGTCTAAATGACTTACTAACGTCATATGTTGAATTAACCATGTAACTACTGGGAAACAGCAAATTGGCCATATTGGGTACTTGGCCATATTGGGTACTAGGCCATATTGGGTTCAGGTTTCAGTCCTCAGAGACAAGTGTTGATTTTTGCTATAGTAAGGAGCTGGGTAAATAGCTTAAGTACTGGCACATCCATTTTTAAAATCAATCAATAAATCAATCAATACATCCTGACTGTACAGGAGACACATAAACCGGTTATGTCGTGACATATTTTGCAATCTGATGTACATAACTGTAAATAGTGTTGCAGGTTGAGGACAACTTTTTTTAGTCACTGGCAATAAATCATAGGTAGCCAAAATTGACAGAAAAGCGAAGTAAAATAAACTAAATGAGTCACACAAGCAAGACTTTCATAGATTAGATCTCAATTTAATCTTACGATCATTCAACCTCATGGTTGCGATTAACCAAAAGTGACAGAAAAGCGACTTATATAACACAATGGCAATACTATATACTCTGGTAGGTTTATTTCTTCCAAATCTATTGATTGGTATGATAAATTTTACTTCGCCTTTCTGCCACTTTTGGCTAATCGTGAAAATAAGGATGATGTCATGAAATTAATGCTGGGACACCAACAGAAAACATCCATGCCCAGGCCTGGATTGGAACCCGCGATCCATGGCAGCGTAGCGTGCGGAGGTCAGCTCTTTTAAATCGGCTCCTTTCCAATCAATAGTTCAGGATAAGTTGATGCTTCCCATTTTCTCCACCTTACAATGACGGTCATGCTATCAATTTCCTCATACCAGATAAACATGCACCTTGATTTGGTATACCATTGCTAATTGCTATTTCCTTTGCCAACGTGTTTGTACGTCATTCTATTCTGTGCTGATAAACACAATGCAAAAATATAGTTGTATAATTTATTAGTTGTGAGTGTATTGTTGATTTTTTTAAAAAAAAAAACTTCTCCAAACAGGCAATTTACAAGCTCGATTGCTGTTTCGCGTGCATGACGCGCTGCGCCTTAAACATCATCAATTTTTAATGTTATGAATAGACAACTTCTCCTCTCGCTTGTGACAATTGGATATTTACAGAGGCTTTTGAGAATAAAATAGAATTTTTCGTTGTTGCAGTGGAAAATGGCTGAAATACAGCGTATCAAAGATATACTTAACAACATGGTTGCCAACTACCATTGATATTTACCATGTACTTATCAAAAGCCTTTCTCGAACCGGGGAACAGCAGTGGTGAGTTCGAAAGTACACCACTGAACGTGCTCTAGCGCGGCAATACTTTGTATAGGTGAATCAATTCTTCTAATTTATTTACGTTAAAGAAAGTAATCAAACATACTGCATCAATATGATGAAATTTGGCCTAATCCAATTCCAAAAGTACATTAATCTTGAAGTGAGGTTTGATTGACGCACCTATTAGAATAATATACAGGGTGATTCTTATAGAACCGGCATGATGACTTTGCTAATAATTCTGCAGGTGATGCATATTACCGCTCCCAATTACGAAACAATAATCCGTGGACCGTGCTGAGTCGAATGGTGTGCGGATGGTCCGACAGGTGGCAGTACAATGGCTGCAAGGTTCAAGGACACGTAGCGGTGCACATACGTAAGTGTTTGCAGTGTCCAGGCGATAGGTCCCCAAGATCCACCGAGTTTACAACCCCGGATTTTTTCCTGTGTGATGTAATGAAGGATAGGGTGTATACAAACAAACTGCTTACGTTACAAGCTTTTCAGCACAACATTTCGGCTGAAATCAGGAACAACACCAAAGAATCACTGCGGGTGCAAAAGCGGGTGGAGGCATCCCTTCCTGAAAACGGCGGACACTTTCAACACATGCTCTGATCACAATCAACAATCAGCGGCACACTATCCAAGGTACATAATATATAAATTACGTTAATATCTATATTGTATATTTCATATTACAGCTAATTTTGTCTGGCTGGTTCTATAACAATCACCCTATTTTTGCACAAAAGTTTATGCATTTTAGACACTTGTATTCATTACCTTATTAATTGGCACACACAGGAGATATACTACCAAACAATTAAGCGAGAAGTAGAGCCTCTATCAACTGAGCTGCTGAGCCATCCCTTGTTTCGCCAGATTTTCGTTTTCACTGTTAACCTTTGTCGGATATGGTTTCGCTTGATCTTTTGCTTCCACTGTTTTACCTGTGTGGGATATAGCTTTGACTGATTTTTTTTCTTCCACTGTTTTACTCCTGTAAGATACAGCTTCGACTGATTTTTCTCTTTCACTGTTTTACCTGTGTGGAAAATAACTTCGACTGATTTTTCTCTTCCATTGTTTTACCTGTGTGGTATATAGTTTTTACTGATTTTTTCCTTCCGCTGTTTTACTCCTGTAAGATACAGCTTCGACTAATTTTTCTCTTCCACTGTTTTATCTGTGTGTGATAAATAACTTCGACTGAATTTTCTCTTCCATTGTTTTACCTGTGTGGGATATAGCTTTGACTGATTTTTCCTTCCACTGTTTTACTTCTGTAAGATACAGCTTTGACTGATTTTTCTCTTCCACTGTTTTACCTGTGTGGAAAATAACTTCGACTGATTTATCTCTTCCATTGTTTTACCTGTGTGGGATATAGCTTTGACTGATTTTTTCCTTCCACTGTTTTACTCCTGTAAGATACAGCTTCGACTGATTTTTCTCTTCCACTGTCTTACCTGTGTGGAAAATAACTTCGACTGATTTTTCTCTTTCATTGTTTTACCTGTGTGAGATATAGCTTCAACTGATTTTTCTCTTCCACTGTTTTACCTGTGTGGAAAATAAGTTCGACTGATTTTCTCTTCCACTGTTCTACCTGTGTGCAATATAGCTTCGACTGATTTTTCTCTTCCATTGTTTTACCTGTGTTAAATATAGCTTCGACCTATTTTTCTCATTCACTGTTTTACCTGTGTGAGATACAGCTCCGACTGATATTTCTCTTCCACGGTTTTACCTGTCTGGGATATAGCTACGACTGATTTCTCTCTTCTACTGTTTTACCTGTGTGGGATATAGCTTCAATTGATTTCTCTCTTCCACTGTTTTACCTCTATGGGATTTGGATTCGCCTGATTTTTTGACTTTGCTGTTTTACTTTTGTAAAGATATGGTTTCGCCCGTTTTTGCTGTTTTTTCTTTGTGAAATTGTTGGTATCAGTGCTCTGTCAAGAGAATATGTTACCTTTGAAGCACTTATGGCGTCGACAGTGCTGTGTATCTACCTTTTCCGGTATTCGCGATAGATAAGCTAAATGGGGATTCTCTAATTCCAGTGTGGACTCACTTGAGCAGTCGAGTTGACAGCGCTAAAAAAAAGTATCATTTACACATCTGACCCCTTTACAAAGTTTGCGAAAGGTATGTGCTCACAATCTTGGACTTCAGCACATTTCCTTTATGGCATGTACAGAAATGCAGCTTCCAAGTGACTATTCCTGAGGAGAGGTGGCGTATACAGGGACGAGCACCTCAGGAAATTAAAATGAATTAAATAGAGTGGAACGCTTAGAAAATTCATAATACCCAAAAACGTGGCGTGAAGGAGGTGATCAAGATTGTCCTCATCAGCCGGGTACCTTAGCATTGGGTTGTTTCTCGGCGCCTTCCAAGGAGGGGGTGGGGGGGAGAAAGTACTTTATTTTCCAGAACGTAGCTCGAGTTTGAAGAAGTCACGAACGGCCGAAAAGACCATTTCAGTTTGCACCGAAGAAGTGGGCCTATTTGTCTTTTCGCCTTCATACTTCCCGTAAACGATGAAACACGCACCGAGAGAGAGAGAGAGACTAAAGAACAACGTATCTCAACATTTCGTAAGGAAAAGCCTCGCCTCTGTGCCTATTTTTCATGGACTTTTTTGACTTCAGCGAGGGAAGGGGTTGGGCGATATAATAGGATTTGTTACCAAACTGGGTGAGCTTACTTGAAATATACGATCGGAACTTTCCTTTGGCGTGACCCGCAAAATACTCTCTCTGCTTACCCTTACGGCGCTAATGTTTCTTTTCTACCCTCGTCTTTCTTGTTTTTATGCGATTTCTTGCCTTGTATCGTTCAAGTTTCTTATGAAAGCGGTTTCCTGGGTAAGATGTATCAGGTTCTGTCCTAGAGTGGACCAGTAATGCCATCTAGTAACGTCGGATCTTCGAGATATCTCTGATGACGTGGAGCTGTAGACCCGATCGACTTTTGCTTGCCATATATCCCACCCAACAAAGACTGAACACGGAGTTTATACGATAGACTTTGGAGTTCATGAGAACAAAGTGTCTGTTTGGAAATGGGAAAAGTAATGGGATCCTTCTCATTGGGAAATATTGATCTTGTTGGCGGATCTTAGGGCTAGCGGAATTCTTCTTGCTTCCTCAAGGATTTCCTTCAGCGAGCTTGGGGTCCGATAGATGGCACTGCATTACAAACATTATTTTTTAAGCACTCTTGGAACATGTTATTTAGTATTAACGTTGCTAACCTAACCGTATATTTACTGTAATATCATGCTCATATGGACGTACAGTGCAAACTAGAGTACTGCATGAGACCACTTTTACTTGTTCGTACTAGCTCTAGCCTCCCACATTCGACCGTATATTTTCAAATACCAAATTAATGTAACAAAAATGAGACGCGTATATGTAAAATACTAGGGAGCTTCTATTTCATTTTCATATATCACTGTGTATTGGTAAGATAGACTGAACTACATTTTGAAATGGGGATGATGAATATGTATACTTAAGTTTCAATTTCACTGCGTCTTTCACATCACGATCCATATTTGAGGGCCATCTTGAATCCAACTTCATTGGGTCAAGTGGGGTATGGTTTTGGGTTAGAATTTCACCAGGAATTCAGTGGTGAAGTCGGATTTATGAAAACTTTAATGATATGGAAGTTATGGGCACCTGAAAGTGATAATTACGTATCATTAACTTCCATATCATTAAAGTTTTCATAAATCCGATTTCACCACTGAATTCTTGGTGAAATTCTACCCCAAAACCATACCCCACATGCCCCCTTCCCATTTAAAGAAATGAAGTTGGATTCAAGATGGCGGACGTTGTCATGACACCAAAAAGTTTCCCCCTAGGCCTAATATATTACTACCATGACCAATTGCTGCAATCTACACTAACTAACTACTAACTCCCTAGCCTTCTTAAACCCGAAGGTTCATGGCTGCAGCAACACAGGCCTTCCATCTTTCCCTATCTTGAGCAAGTTCTATATACTCTTTTCCATCCCTACCGATTTCCCTTAGGTCCATCTCAACGTTGTCCCTGCATCTTCGTCTTGGCCTTCCTACAGGACTCTTACCATCAGGTTTCCCAACAAGAATCCTGTAAACTCCTCTTTCCTCTCCCATTCGTGCCACATGACCTGCCCACCTAAGTCTTCTTGATTTAATTATTCTAATAATATCTGAACATAAATACAAATTATGTAGTTCTAAATTATGTAACCTTCTCCACTCACCTGTCTCCTCATCCCTTTTAGGTCCAAAGATTTTCCTAAGGATCTTATTTTCAAATACTCTCAATTTATGTTCCTCTTTCAATGTAAGGGACCAAGTTTCACATCCATATAATACTACAGGCAAAATTACTGTTTTGTATATTTTAACTTTTAGTTTCTTAGATATTAAACGAGAAGACAAAAGTTTATGAAGAGAGAAGTAACATGCATTTCCTGAATTAAGCCTACTTTTTATTTCCTCTTTAATATAATTTTCATTTGTTAATATTACTCCTAAGTATTTGAATTTGGAAACTGGTTCAAACGAGTTGTTATCAATAATTAGATTTTGATTATTACCTAACACTTGGTTTCGACATGTCAGCATATATTTAGTTTTCTCTTTGTTAACTTCCAAACCTATCTCTTTAGCAGTTTTGAAAAATAACAACTGAGTCACACCATTTAATTTTAGTCCTTCTTTAGTTTCTTTTACCTTCCTTACAGCATATTCTAAGGCAAAACTAAAGAGCAATGGAGATAATGCATCTCCTTGTTTTAACCCATCATGAATTGTAAATTTGTCAGACATATTAATACCCACACGAATTTTACTTTCTGTTTAACTGGTGCATATTTTTATCATACTAACAAGCTTCGTAGGTATTCCAAACTCGACTAATATATTATATAATTTATCTCTTTTGACCGAATCATATGCTTTTTTGAAATCAATGAATAGCTGATGGACATTTTGATTATATTCCCACTTTTTTTCAAGTGTCTGTCTGATGTGAAAAATTTGATCTGTAGTTGATCTGTTACGTTTAAATCCACATTGATAATCACCTATAATTTCATTAGCACATGGGGTTAGTCTTGTTAAAAGAATGTTAGATAATATTTTATATGTTGTTGAGAGTAGAGAAATTCCACGGTAATTATTGCAGTTCATTTTATCACCTTTTTTAAACACAGGAACAATTATGGATTCTTTCCACTGTAGAGGGATTTCTTCTTTATTCCATATTAAACAAATTAATTTATGAATTTGACATATTAATGAATTTCCACCATATTTAATTAACTCAGCTGGTATTAAATCAATGCCAGGTGCTTTGTTATTCTTTAGCCTTTTAATAGCATCTTTAACTTCAGTGAGGTTAGGTTCTGGAACTAAAGATTCTGCTGTGTGGACTTCATTTACTTCTGATTTATCTCCTACATGAACATTTAAAAGGTCATTAAAGTAGTTCTTCCATCTATTTAGAATATCGCTTGGGTCAGAAAGAAAATCACCGTCTTTATCTTTTATCAAGTTTACTTTAGGTTGCCACCCCTTTCTAAACTCATTTAAACCTTTATATAAATCTCTGATATTTTTATTTTTGCTGTTTGTTTCAATTTCGTTAATTTTGGTTTTCAAGTAATCTCTTTTTTTACTTCTAAACGTGCGGTTAACCTCTGGCTTTATTCTATTATAATTGTTTAGATTTGTATCATCAGAGTTATTTAACCACCTAAGTCTAGCCTGATTTCTTATTTCTATTAGATTATGACATTCATTATCAAACCATGGCTTACTTTTTCTCAGTGTATGGTATCCTATACTTTCTTTAGCTGCTGATTCTATTGCATTACGTATGTGCTCCCAATTCTTATTTACGTCTGTTTCATTTATATTTTCATCATCATTTAAATTCTGCAAAACATCAAATCTATTTGACAGTTTAATTTGGTAATCTTTCTTAATTCTTTCATCAGTAAACTTTCCTGTATCAAATTTTATAACTTTTAGATTTTGTTGCTTATGATTTATCACTGAGAGTCTTTCTCTTAATTTAGCAATTACTAAATAATGGTCACTGGCACAGTCAGCACCTCTATGTGTACGAACGTCAATTATACTAGTATGCCTTCTCATATCAATGAGAATATGATCTATCTGATTATGAGTTTTACATCTGGAGAAGACCAGGTATATTTATGTTTAAAAGTGGTACTTTTCACAATTAAATTCTTTGAGGTTGCAAAAGTAATCAATCTTATACCATTATCATTACTTAATTCATGAAGACTTTCTTTACCAATCGTTGGTTTAAATGTGTCTTCTTTGCCAATCTGTGCATTACAGTCACCTAACAGAATTTTCATATCATACTGAGAAAATTTATCAAAGACCTGTTCTAACTCTGTATAGAAATCATCTTTAGTGTTATCATCTTTATCTTCCGTTGGTGCATGTATGTTTATTAAAATAATTTTACACCACCTACCCTGTAAAACTGCATATGATATCCTATCATTAAGAAATTCTACTGTTTTAAGAGCCGAGGTAATTCTATTATTTATGAAAAAGCCTGTTCCAAAATTATGATTTTCAGTACCACCATAGAAAAAAGTATAATTTTTAGTTTTACAATTCCCTTCTCCTGGCCATCTAACTTCGTGGACAGCTACTACATCTAATTTATACTTAACTATCTCATTAACTGTACACTGAAATGCCCCAGGCCGGTAAAGGCTCAGAACATTCCAGGTGCCTAATTTAATATCCTTATTCCTAACGTAGATCTTATCCTTAGTCCAGGGACCTCCCAAAGTAGTCCCCACCCGGAGATCCGAACGGGGGACTATTTTACCTCCGGAATATTTTACCTTGGGAACATCCATGGCCTTATATTGCTGTTTCTTGACATTTTTTTTTACCGTGCAGAGTTGTCAGCTCTACGCCTAACCCCCAATATGAATGGAGGAGCTACTACACAAGACAAACACGAACACATCACAACTATAACACAATATAAACACCAACACACCACAACTACTACACAATATAAACACAAACAAACTACACACCACAACTACTACACAAGACAAACACAAACAAATTAGACAGCGCAACTACTACGCAAGACAAAACAAACATACTAGACAGCACAACTACTACACAAGACACATACATACACATCACCGATACTACACAAGACAAACAGAAATACATTAGACTGCAATCTACACTCCCTTTCATTTTATAAGGGGTGGTCAGGGACTTTTGACTCACCCTGTATAATGGGGCATTCCATTGCCACGGGTGGGACACACTACATTTTTAGCATTAAAGTAACTATTCTACTCATTCTTATGCAACATTTTTCTTACAGTTTCTGTGTAATGAATCATTAAACTGAACACTCTTGATTAAACGTAACCACCCTTAAAATACTTTCCCAGATTTATAGCTATGAGTGAAAATTTTTGTGTCATGGGTGGAACAGACAAAACACTACCTCTTTACTTAATAAAAAAAACTTAATTCTAATTTCTGTTAAATTTCAAATGAAGCAATTTATATCAGTATGGGCAAAGAGAGAAGGTAATTGACCTTTGAATATTCTAGTGCAGTTGCAGGGGAAATGCAACAGTTAAAGGAGATGTTGATGGTTTTTTGGTGTCAAGAGTAGGGCTCAATACAAAACGAAAGCAAATCAAGAAGTTAAAATAATCGAACAATATGTAAAATACCACCTACCTACCGTGTAACATATTTATGTAAAGGGTGGGACAAGAAAACGGTAACAGAAACATGGAAATGAGATATAACTTCGGTTACATTATTTTGCCCCACCCTGTATAATTCTTAGATTTGGTTACCTTTTTTTGCCCCACCCTGTATGATTCTTATTTTTTTTGTTCAAATGACAATTTTAGATTGACTAACAAGATAGAATAATGTTAACAGCATTTCATTTAATTTTTGAAATTGAGATACCTTGACATCGAATGCCTCTAATTGATTGTGTGATTGAGTTGGTGTTTTAAGTCCACTTTATACACGGGACTGGACCTACAGTTTAAAGTGGAATCCAAATGCCCCTAATGTATGCGTGTGTCAAAAGTAATACAAAGTGTGGATAATTCTGCACAGAAAAATATTGGAAAACGGAACTCGAGAGCCACGTGACACCACTGGGAACCAATTACCTTACAAGCTCGGACAGTACCACACAGGAAGGGGGTTAGAACTGATAGACACGTTCTTCGATATTTTCGGTCAGGGTAAAATTGGTTGCCAAACGCGCGAGTCGAAGGATGGGGAAAGGACATATCGTGTGGCCCAGTTTTAACACCCCTCCACGTTAAGGAGGGAGGGGTCGGTGGTGAATCTGATTGCGGTACAGATGACCGGTGCCGTGTAGCAGATAGTGGACCGAGGAAACCATTCATCTTGCTTGGAGCGCTAACGTCCAGGACTCGACCATAAAGCATCTCGGTCTTCGGTCGTGGACCATCCGTTACAACTCCGGAACGAGAGAACAAAACCGAAAGTATCCACTGAATATGAAACGAGAGAAATTTCGGGGCGAGTTTCGACCGCTGTAGAGCTAGTTTTAATATCGTAGGTACAGAGTTATTGATTCGTCTCACCTTAAATTTTCGCCCAATGTCCCCTGACCCTTTTATTAAACGAGGTTGTCGATATATAGGACGTATCTTCCGGTATTCGGCAGGAGAACGATTGAAGAACCACAATCTCTCACTCGATGTGCGGAGACTGCATCGGTGATAGGTGAGATACACTGCTTTAGCTTAGCGTATCCTTTCGCATAACTCAAGAGCACTGCTGGTTGTCTGGGTGCCAGGATACCGCCCAACTTGCAGATAAAACGCGACATTTTGTGTATCCAGATTGCTGCTTCAGTAGAATGCCCTAAACTTTGTGATCACCTACCACAAACTTCCCAACTGTATTTCAAATATCACATTTCAACGAGAATCATTTTCAGATAATATCTAAGAAACGTTAAAATATACACGACGGTAATTTTGCCCCTAGTATTATATGGATGTAAAACTTGGTTCCGTACATTAAATGAGGAACATAAATTAAGAGTACTTAAAAATAAAATCCTTAAAAAAATAGTTGGACCTAAAGGGGATTAGGAGATGGGAGAGTACGCATAGAAGGTTACATAATTTAGAACTGCATAATTTGTATTCATGTCCAGATATTGCTCGAAGACTTATGTGAGCAAGTCATGTGACACGAATGGGAGAGGAAACAAGAGTTTACAGGATTCTTGTTGGGAAACCTGACGGTAAGAGACCTGTAGGAAGGTCAAGGCGAAAATGGAGGGATAACGTTGAGATGGACCTGAAGGAAATTGGTAAGGATGGAAAAGACTGGATTGATCTTGCCGGGATAGTGACAGATGGAAGACTTGTGTTGCTGCAGCCATAAACCGTAGGGTTTAAGAAGGCTAGACAGTTAGTTATCATTTTCAGATGTTTTGGTATATTTATTTCCGTGAAACGAATTTGCCTCACGAAAAGATATAGTAGGTTAGGTGAAACTAGAGTGCCTTCATACGTCCGGAGTAGCGTTTCGAATCTCATCGCTTGCCAGCGAAATTGGATATACTTGTCCCTTAATTTGATTGATTGATTTGGTTTATATTGCTTCGCCTTTTGCCACTTTTGGCTAATCGCAAAGATGATGATGAGTGATATGATGAAATTCACAAAGGGACACTCACAAAGAATATCGGGATTCGAACCCGAGACCTCTGACATCGGAAACCACTCTGACGTATCCCTTAAACTCAAGCACGTAATTGTTTTATTAAAATATTTCACAATTACAAGTAAAGTACTTTTGTCACAGAATATGCTAGAAATGCTATTTCACTGCCACACATCTTTCACAACCTTTGAGAGAGGTTGAATTCACTCGTGTTAGTTCTTCTGCACGAGTTAGTTTTCACGTAAGAATCATAAGTAAAATTTATTTGTTCTAAAGTGTCCATATGTTGCGCCATTATAACAACATTTCTAACAGTTATCAACCCTGAACACTTATCGATATATCACTTAGGCTCTAGCAATCTACACAGAAGCGAATACAAATCCTTCTTCCACACGACACCCTGTATGAAAGCATGTACTGACATTCTCGGCAGACAGAGAGATGGCATGTGCCAACGACATGCATCTGCTCTCTATAACATGTTGTTGGTCCGAGTTAGCTCTATTGCAGTGTTCCACTGTGTGCTTACGAAGAGAAACTTGACGAAAGCTCGGCTTGGAGAGCTGCCTAATGGATTGAAAGGTTACGAATATGCGATTTCGCCGGCAAGCAGCGTGATTACAACCTTTTTACGGACCGCGTTCTAGCGTCACAATATCCAAATTAAAGATTTCTGAACTTAAAATAACGATTTACCACTTTCTTGTCACTCTTCTTAGATTGGTATGTCTTTCTCCGTGATTCTCTCTTTCTCTGTTTATTCCTCCGTTCGTTATTCTTGTTCTAGTATAAATGATTCTGACAATTTATCTTGTGGGATGTGTAGGGTAAGCTAATAGCTAAGGATATTTCAGGGTGGGCTAGAACCCACCTTTGCCCACCCAGTGCTGATGTCCCTGCTGTGTCTGTTTTCTTACATTTTTGTGTAAACACTACCCAGTCTGGGAAATCAAATCCCAAGTTGTAGTGCACCATCGTGTGCAGAAGAACGAAACCTTCGTAGCACTCCATATATTTCAGAGACTCCTCTTCCAGAGGACAATGTGAGGATTGTGCTTCCACCGTAGGACCTCGCGTGCTCCGTCCCCTCCCCCGCTTTCCCCCCAAGGAGCAACTTCTCGTCCGTTGATCGATGTCATACCCATGCGTGACCTACGAGGGGCTGGAGGGAAAGGTGGACACAACAAGGTGGGTGGGGTCCCCCAGGAGTGAGGGGGAAATGTGATAATAAGCGGGTGGTTCCCCTCTGGCGGATAGGTTTTTGAAGTAAAGATGGTAAGTGCTGTGCTGTCAGCAAGGTTGCAGTGTCCCGAGAGTTTTGGGACGGAATGGATTGCCTTTTTGGGCGTGTGTGGTTGTGTGTTCGTTCCTTATTTGGCTCTGATTAGATAGTCACCAAAAAAAATATTTTTTCGTCTCATATACAGGGTGTCGCCGTGAAACATCACAAAATTTTTAACTTATAGAGGACCTCAAGACAGACAACGTCATTAATGCCGCGTTGCGAAGGCACGAGACTCCCAAATGCAGGGTTGCCACTGCCGTTTATATAATATACTAAAAGCGATAATTTGCTACATAGATAGCATCATGAAGAGCAGAGACAGCTTCAAGATTAAGTTGCATTTTCTAATGTATGCTTTTCCTTTAGGTAAGGAGTTCATACAGTTTCTCTGTCTTCACATTCCATAGGTTTGCTCATTTCTCTGAATGCTTACACAATCTGTAAATAGCGTGGGGTGTAAGAAGTGAGATAGAGAGAGATAGAGAGGCAAAGTAATTTTTCTCTCCCTCTTTTCCTTTCCTTTCTTCTTAGAGAGAGAGAGAGAGAGAGAGAGAGAGAGAGAGAGAGAGAGAGAGAGAGAGATATGTGGATGAGAAAAGTAAAGAAAGAGGAGGGAAAATAGGGAAGAGATGATGAGAGAAAGAGAGAGAGAGAAAGAGAGGAAGGTATAGGCTAGAGAGAGAGAGATGGGAGAGAGAAAAGGATAAGAGAGAGAGAGAAAGACGAGGCGGGGAGGAGGAAAGTAGAAGAGAGGAAAACGAGAAAGGGAGAGAGTGGAGGAATATGTAAGCGAGAGAGAGAGAGAGAGAGAGAGTAGGAGAGATAAAGGGAGTTAGAGAAAAAAGAGAATAGGAAATAGAATAGGAGGGAAGGCGAGAAAAGTAGAGAAGGAGGAGAAGAGAAAAACGAGTCTATCTCTTAATCCAGAAGGAAAAGTCCTAAGAAATTAAAAAATCTATTGGTGCTGTATGATCTTCAATGTTTGATTTCCAAGTGTAAAAGGGATTGTTATTGACGTTCACCAGTTCTACCAAATTGTTAAAGAAAAATCAAAACAGTGAAAAGATGAAAAAGCAATCGAATTGAAACGACCTTTGTTCAGTTTTATGCTCCAGAAATAGAGTTTGACATAGGACAGCCATTTTTTTCTCCCAGAGGAAACACTGGCCTCATTTCCATGGGTGGAATCTAGGTTGGACGGATAAAAAATTAGCCTCAATTAAAAGCGCCCCGTCATAAACGTTGCGCCAATTTGTCGTTCAGAAACGGGAGAAAGAGTTCATGGCAATATCATACGCTGCAGCATCAATCAATGCTTGTGATATACTGGAGCAGATGCAGGATGAAATTGGAATGAAACAGTCGTCCTTGGTGGAACCGTTCATACAATATGATCGGGAAACTAAAGTTTACCATACACACAAAATTAAATTGGTATTTCCCGGGTTGCTGTTACGTTTCAGCTTTGTGTGACGTAAAATTAATGGAGAGTACTTTTACTTGAACACTGCATGGGACAACTTTCGAATTTCCCATGCACGACTGTATGGGATTAACTATCATTTCAATGTGACAATATTCGTCGTATTCCGGATACGACTTGTAGATCAGGAAGACTACGAACTCGTATTTGATACACTGAACACTACTACAGATATTACTCCGCTTGATTTTTCGTGTTGTGTTTTGTAAAGTCTCAAGTGTACCGAACACGAAATCGTGACTTTCCTGATCTACGACGTGGCATTTGTGCTGCAATTCGGAATGTGACGCCATTAATGGTGTACAACACATGCACGGAGCTTGAATATAGGTTGGACATCTGTCGGTCGTGCTACTAATGGCGTACATATCGAGGTAAATTAAGTATGTAAAAAGATCTTTTTGAGTTACTCTACAGGTAGAAGAAAACTGTATGGAAATATCTTAATAAACTTACAAATTATTATTTTTTCTTTTATTATACTTTTAAGGCGGACACACAGTATGTGTGCCCATTTCAGCCCATAATCATCTTCATACGTATATCACTACGTATCGGAAAGATAGACTGAACTACATTTTAACTTGGAGATTGTGACTGATGTCTCGTTCCCCGATGTTAGATTTATTGTATGATAAATAAAAGTCATGAGGCACATAACTGAACATAACAACATCGGTTTAATAGTGTAAACATACACAAAACTAATCACAATAATAATAGCATATTCATGTATCCTTTTAGTCCATGTTCGTCTCCGTATAACAAAATAGCGTCGCCATGGTAACCAACACAGAATATAAATACGGTTACCTTTCCTTTATAAACTGAACCTATCAATGACTATGTTCACAATGTAGAATATCCGCCTTGGTAATTTCAGCCCACAATCATATATTTCAATTTCACATATCTTTGTGTATTTGTAAGATACATTTTAACATGGAGCTAATGACTAAGGTCACCTAAGTTTAAGTTTCACTGCATCTTTCACTTCACGATCCATATTTGAGGGCCCACTTCAACAGACAAATTACGGTTTTACGTGTACTACTGGGTTTCGAGTAGTATATATATGTGAAAGTAAGCATACGCGTAACCTGGCGGGGGCAAAGGGAAGCATTTGCCCCCTCCCAAATTTATAGACTAATTAAAATTTACAAGTTAAATATATTTTGTGAACCTCCTGGCACTTGAGGAACAAACAAATAAATAGTAATAATTGTGATTTTTAAAATGTATTTAGCGAATAATCCTGGACACTATTTTTATGGGGCGGAAAACTTTGTGATTCTCTCAACCCAAAGATAGTTCCAAAGTTATGCCCATGAAGATAGTACCTATAAATACTTACTCTATTGTACTCTATGCATTGCCAAAATTTCGTGTACTATAAATTAGAAGAATATTTTGGCCATTTCGAACACACTAAAGTATTTGACTTATCACTAAGTACATATGCTCTTTCATTTGTGTTGTTAATGTCCACTGGACACAGAATACTTTGTGACCAGTAGTGTGAAGTTGATGGACCAAGTGGATGCAAGAATTTAATTGCTGCGTTTCCTTCTTTCACGTGGACTTTTGAAGCAATCCTACAAACAAGTTTGAGTCGCACACACAAGCTACTACATAACTGTTTAGAGTTGGAATTCAGAAAGCCACTTCTATAGAACAGTCAAATCATGCACTTATACAAAACATATTTCATCAGCACTTATTATTTTTGAATTGTCTGTTAAACAACCAGTGTTTCGAAGTAACTGGTTACAAGTAACAGTTACTTTTTATTTAGGAATTCTAATTGTAACGAGCGACTTTTTAAAGTAAATAACTGTATCGTTAACAACGGTAATTTTTTGCAGTAGGGGAAGATCTCAATTTGACAACACTGTTCCGAACTATAAAAAATATATGTACCTTCTCTGGATGCTACGTAAAAGTATATTCTTGGAATTGCTGGCCTGGCAAGGAAGCTATGCTTTGTTGCATGCTAACATTAGAACATCCACGCTTTACTTCATTTCATTTCTGATTGTATGTGAAAACTTCAGTGTTTTTGGTGGACTGCTGCGTTCGTTTGGAATGTGGTTGTCGAGCTTTGAAAAAGTCATTGTCGAAGGAGTGGATCTTTGGATCTTGTTGAACTTGGAATGGAGGAGAAAGAAATAGATGCAAGTGGAATCAATGACATTATATTCAAAATACTGTGGTCAGCATACAAATTATTTCTCAATTTAAATTGTTCAAGCAAAGCTGACTCTCTGTTCCATCATTTACTTGCAGTAATAATGTTAATTTATGAAGACATATTATGTACTAGAAACATAAGTAAACGGAAGTCTTCATGATCATTGATTGTGTGTAATTTTTACACATATCATTGATCATTAACTGTAAGTTACTTTCACAGTAACTGTAAAGTAACTCACAGTTACTTTCAAAGTTCCAGTAACTGTAACCGAGTTACTTTTTAAAAGACTAACTGTAACTCAGTTGCTTGTAAAAAGTAACTTTCCAAACACAGAAAATTGCCTAAGTTGAAAATAGTGCACACTTAATCTTCCTAGTGCTGTTCTAATTATAGTACTGACACATTGTACTGCGGGTTGTTGTCATTTCACCTTACGTGATTAATAAGAAATTTATGCCTTGAATACTATTTCTACGAATTTGTACATCATTGCCGCACTTGTTACTTGTTACTGTAGAAGTCTCTACAAGTCTTTTAACTGTTCCAACCACCCCGTCACAAAGAGATTTTCTGTGGTATGTGGTAAGAACGATTCATTTCGAAGAACTTAAATCAGCACAAATGTGTATTATTTATCCTTACTTCATATTACGTATCCCCATGAAGAGTAGCCAAAAAAGAACTTCCATATTGAGATAAAATGCACAAAAAGAATGATCTCGAAGAAAATTTGCTAAACTTGGGAATGCTAATAATGATGATTATTTTTCTTAAAAAATTGAGGACAGTTTAAACTAACTTAGATACAGTGGAACCTCGATTTTACGTTATTCAGGGGGACCAAGCTGAAAAGACTTAAAATGCGAGAAAATGTAAAACCGAGGAAAATGTCTTAGCAAGATGCTATGTTGGGACCACCAATATTGAATGTAATTGGAGGAAAATGTAAAATCAAGGAAATTGAAATCGGGGTTCCACTGTAATTATTATTTATTTAAATTTTAATTAATGTATACATTTTGGAGGGGCAAATGATTCCCTTTACCCCCGCCAGGTTACGCCCATGCTTACCTTCACACATAGTGAACAGATATTTTGGATATTATACCTTAAAACATATTGTACTTCAGGCTTTGTGCTAAATACATAAGCATTTTTAATAAGATTAACGTTTAGTGTCATTTGATGCAAATGACTTTTTAATCACCCTGTCTCTGAACCGCCCATCACAATTTTTCCATCAGGCATTAACACCCACTCTGAGCTACCTACATATAAAATTGGGGGGGATTGAAGGGGCTTGCAATGCACGAAATTCGCTCTTGAAGTTAGTCATTTATTTTTCTAAAAAAATACATGAAACTATACATAAAATACATGGTTATTGATGCACTCATCTGAAACCGTACTTGAATGAAAGCTTACACTATTCTGAACAAAAGAAAACAAACTTGAAGTTTCTACGGCAAACCTGAGAGAAGATACTATCATTTATAACCTAATGCGTGTCATTCAAAGTGGAGTCGCAAGTGGCGTACACAGTGAATTTAAAAAGCTCTTAACTTCTGAACCCCTTGACCAATCTAAAAAAAAATGTCATTTTTGCAATCAGCATTTAAAGTTTTATAAGTATACCGAATTTCATCAAAATAATGGATGGTGGGTGACATTTTCACAAAATTCTGGATGATCTGACATGGAATGACCCGTCAATAATGTTACATTGTTGAATCCTAAAGACAAATGTGAAACATGCAAGGCATTTCACTCCCAACTATATTTGGGAAGTATGACGTCATCATATGAAGGTTATGATGTATTTTAGCACATAAGGCATATCTCGACAGTTTGAAATCTAAGTGCAGATATCTGAACTCTCTTTGAGGTAAAAGATACGTGGAAATCAACAAATATAATAAACGATAAAACATGAAACGTAGTTCACAAGCACAAATAAAATCAACCTTCTTTCCATTCACCCTGCACAGCAGAGATACGGTACGATTGTTGTCTTCCGCGAGATGAAAAATAACTTAAAATAATCCGATCTCAAACATCGGCATCGTGGATTCACTTCACGTTTCTTCACAGGGAAGAGAAACGGTTGAGTCAAATCCTTGGACAATGCACCTTCAGATCCGTTTCCAGGAATCCTTTATGCTTCGACGCAGAGGGAGTAAACAACGCTGAAGACGGTTCCCGCCCAACAGGGTTTATTTCAATGTACAAGCTTGTATTTCCAAAACATGACCTGTGATCTTTCATTCCATGGGTTGCCATGGGTACTCCATTGACCACCGGCCACCCTCGAGTGTATATGGTCATTAGAAAGATAGGGAAACTATCCCTTCTAGGACGTAAAAATATTTTCTTTTATTTACATTCCGAACAGCTGAAGCATATTTTTATCTCTCAATATATCAAAGTGTTTTTGCTTACTTCTTTCGAGAAGTAAAAGGAATGGTCGTGTATGATCAATATCGTGGACAACTTGACAAAGAAATTTAATTTTTTATCTGATTCTGTATTTTTCTTATTTAGCGTCGCTTTTCTTCCCCTTTTGGCTGGTCGCAACGATGAAGATTACATGAAATTGATCGAAGGACACTCGCAATGAACACCCATGTCCAGGACAGGATTCAAACTCGGGATTTCTGGTGTCATGGCGCGCTCTGATAACCACTCTGGCACGGAGGTCGTCTGAATAAACATAGATTCACCACAGCACTCCCGAAACGATACTTCCAATCATAGAATTGGAAGCATAAGAAGGGTTAAATATAATTGAATACATGTATTCAACATAGCAGATTTCTTGTGTTTGGTTGTTTGGACAACTTTCGTGAGTAAAGTGGTAGAGAAGCTAAATGCTCAACTTTTGTCAGATGAATTTGTCTCCAGCTTAAAATACACATCTTGATTGGTATACCAAAACTGTCAAAACATAGTGACTCAAGTCGGAGTATACCAAATTTTACGAGAGACTTATTCGATTCGTAGATAAATGTCTCAATCGGTAGGAGACTAATTAATGAAAGTAAGGTTCTAATAGTGAAACAAAATATGGCGTGTTGTGTGTAAGTAAAATATGAATATTGAAGAAATATGACTCATCAATTCTTGATTTGTGTTGTTTTTTTTTGCAGAATACAGTAGCCTAGAATTCGTAATATACGCAATTTGAAATCGAAACTGGTGCTGTAAAAAATAAACAAGTCTTCATAGAAAATTACTTACCTTGGATCATTCAAAGTACGACCCTCCTGCATCCACACATCGTAACGGAATGCCTACCAGTGCATGGAAGGATTGCTGGAATTCATTTTGTGTAACGCTTTTTAAAATCCATCTCCTAGCCTTCTTGATTGTTGGTACATCGCAAGAGTAGGAACATTTCAGTGCAGATTTTGGTTTAGGAAATAAAAAAAAATAATAACACGGAGCCAAATCCGATGAGTAGGCAGGGTGTGACAACACACAGAGTTGATTTAGGGCCAAAAAGTTCTTCGCAATCACAGTCTTGTGACTCGGCGCACTGTCATGAAGCAGACGTCAGCTGCCATCATCCCGATACACTGCCGTCACACGTGTTATTCCTTGCATCAAACGTTTCAGTACCTGAAGATAAAATATAGGAGTAACAATCTGTCTGAAATTTCAGTTTTTAGTAATGATTGTCCTCACTTTCTCAACTAATTTTGGTATTCTCACCGTCCCTGCTACACCTCGATGCTCGTCGTGTTCAATTGGCTTCCTTCCTTCACTGAAACGCCTGAGCCATTCAAATACACGCGTACAGGATAAACAATTGAAGACTAAAATTGGTAAACGCTGTAAGTGCCACAATAATTCAAACACCGTTTTCCACGTTAAACTGTGAAATGTGCCATGCTTTATAATGTGGTAAACGTGAAATGTGGCTGGTAGCCCTCTAAGTAGTTCAAAGGGCGTGTAAAGAGGTCACTAGTGTGCACGTTCTTACGGGCTGATGTGCGAAACGATGCGATTTACCGACACTTTCGCTTTTGGCATTTACAACGTTTACCACTTTTAGTCCTCAATTGTCCCTATAGACTTGCTACAACATGTGAAACGTTTCCGCAGCAGTTTTACCCAAGAGCGCACAAAACGTGATGTTTGCTCTTTGTTCCATGTTGAAATCACGACGTACTTTCACGACACGCCCATATTCAACAACGCCACAAGCGGTAATGTCGCTCAAGGTCAACGAGCTCTGCGTCGATTGTTCGTGAGATACCCGTTACTTCTTCGCACCACAGAACGCTTGCACAATGGCGCCACCTACCGAGAAAAAAAATCAGTCTCGATTTCAAATTGCCGCACTGTAAAATATGTCAGTGACCAACATTAATTTGTACTGCGTGGCTGCACACATTAAGGATAAAGATGTCGTTGTTCGGGGCCTCGCATCATAGAAACAAGTCCTCAATGGACAAAATGTTACGAAATAAAACTTTTCTCGCTTGATGCTCTACACGCTGTGAAAGTCTGTTAGTTAGAGTAAGGTATGGGACAGCTTTCGCTCGCTTGATTGATTGATTGGTGTTTTAAGTCTACTTTATGTACAGTAAAGCTAATTGGGACTGGACCTACAGTTTAAAGTGGGATCCAAACTACTATGTGCCACGACCGGGTATCGAACCCGGGACCTCTTGAACAGTAGACTAGGACGCCACCACTGCGCCATCGGTGAGACTCTCTTACTCGTTCGAGTTTCCCACGCTCGAGCGTTTACAATGGAATATCATTTCAATGTGAAAATAATCGTAGACATAAATGTAGAATATCCACTTTGGTAGTTTCAGCCCACAATCATTTATTTCATTTTCATATTAGTAAGATAGACGACATTTTAACCTGGGGATGGTGACTTCGTTCACTTACGTTTCAATTTCACTTCACGACCCATATTCACTTCAACAGAAAGATGACATTTATATATGTACTATCAGTCTTCGAGTGTATACCGCTCGTTTTGCCTGTTCGAGCGTCATTCGCTCGAGCGAAGAAGTTCTCGATTCCGAACGCCATCTAGTTTTGTCCGTACGAACTATTTGGCGCTCGAACGAAATCGTCTCTCTACAACACACTACTGTTGCTGATGTATTGCTCCGCCGTGTGTATATGTTCCTATATGTTTATTTCTATTCCTATCTGCAAGTTCCTCTTCATCTCTGCTTTTTCTGTTCCCTCTCTCACTTTCCCTCTTGTCTCCCTTCCGAAAGAGCACACCTCAAGCTCGAAAGTCAAGAAGCGATAAATATTTCAATACTCGCAAGAAACTGATAAATCAGTGAACAAAGGCAAGGAAGAGAAGTGTAAAGTGTAAGGTACGAGAAAGTCTCCTCCATTATACATGCATTCCGTCTGTAAATTACCTCACGAGATGGGGCTAGAGTCGGATGTCGAAACACGGATAGCCTTTTTTACCTTCAAGATCGTGGCCCATGTTTTTCTGTATGTGAGATGTTAGACTATTTTTTTTATCCTGGGCCCCTTTCCATTTCACATTCTCCACTCTGATATGCGAAGATCCGCGTTTGGGTACTTTGAAATTCTCTTTGTACTTTGTTTCTTGGTGAGAAATAACACGAGAGAATGTTCAACAAAGATGTTTGTACTTTTCGTGATGACATCGAGACCATTGTGTGTTTGAATGCTATTATGAAATCAAGAAGTGCAAAAGGTTTCTGAAGACGTATGTGCATAAATATGCCATGTCGGATTATAACTTTACCATCTTTTTTTCGGTAGTCAGGACGGTGAAGTGTAATAAATAATTGATACGTTCTCACATTTCAGGACTACTGTTTTCATGATCTTTGCAATTAAATTATATTGGTGTTTTTTATATAAACCAAAAGTTATTGGCCGACCTTGTGTTATTAGTCTTGGCACTATTGGCCTTATGAGATGATGTATATTCTTTGGACTTTGAGGGTACTGATTCAGGTTTCAAGGGTTGCTGCGTAGACAAATTGTTAGCAATCAAGCCTTTGATTCGAGCGGTACTCGGTTCGATTTTCGGCGGGTTTCCCCGCTGAGCTAGTGTCGTGAGGACAATTGAAAGCTACTTGGAAAGAAGTAGAGGGCTTCGGTCTCGAATACCAGAAAACAGCGGCGATGGGACTCGATGCACTGACCACATGTAACCCTTAGAGGGCTATTGCGCCGTTGCGTTCGATTTCCGACATTGGAATAAGAAATTAACATTTCCTTGAACAGGTTTGTGTTGTTCTATTGATTATAGGATATGAAATTGCCGTGACAGGTGATCGAATCAAAATGTGCATATGCTGAGTAAGAAGTGCTGCAAATACTAGTTTGAACTTGACTACAGGTGCGAACACGCTTCACCGAATTAGGTAACATTATGTGTAAAAATCCTTTATTGATACTTGTGTATATACTCGTACCAGGTCATTTAAATATGCCCGGGACTGCGCAGCAGTTGTGCGTCCTTGGAAGAATAGAGCCACAAGCCCCACCCACCCTCCGCGCAGGTTAGAACTTGCTTAGTCGTGCCTGAGTATTCTAGAGTGATGAGCGAACAGAAGGTGCCGCGCAGCGTGGAACAACACACTGTGATCAAAATTCTTGTTGGAGAAAACGCCCAGCCATCAGGACTTTTTCACACTCAAACAGCAGTATAGGGAAGAGTGTCTCTCATGAACCCGTGTGTTTGAGTTGTGGAAGTACTTCAGAGAGGGAAGAGAGCATGTGGAGAATGAGTCACAGCAGTCATCACGTCCAGACCCAAGAAAGCGCGGAGGACCCGTTCGGCAGGAAAAGTGATGGCAACGTTTTGTTTGGGACCTGCAGGGGGTTATCCAAGTAGACTTTCTTACAAATCCCAGAACAGTCACTGCAGCTTATTACTCAGAACTCCTGACAACAGAAGTGAAGGAAAAGATTCGATCCAAGCGGAAGAGAGGTGATAAGCGGGTAGCCTTCCTTCAAGACAATGCACGGCCTCATACAGCCAAAAGAGCTATGGCAACCTTCTGCCACATCCACCATACAGTCCCGATTTGGACCCAAGTGATTCTACCTGTTCTGAACGCTGAAATCAGACGTGGAAGGCATGCGGATTGCGCATAACGACGCCGTCATCGGCAGTGTTCAGGAGTGGATACGCAGCCAACCGAAATACTTTTACGAAAGGCGCATTGAGATCCTTCCAGAACGTTGGAGAAAATGTATGGACTCTGGAGGGGAGTACTTTGACGGTTGACATGTGCAAACAAGTATTTGTCAATAAAGGATTTGGTTAAAAAAATCAGTCCCGGTCATATTTGAATGACCTAGTAATATTAACATATTATTTTTTCGACGATCTCCGTGGATGAGTGATTAACACAGTGCATTGCGAAGGCAGGGGCCCCGGGTTCGAATATCGACCAGGGCATGGGTGTTCTTTGTGAGTCGTCCTTCATCAATTGCATATCATCAATCATCCTCATCGTTGCGATTAGCACAAATATTGGCTGAAAGCGACGGTAAATAACAAAAATATATCCAAAAATATTTTGTGGGGTAAGTCCATAACATGTGAATCCTAGTTTAGTAATTGCACAGGTCTGAGTTAAATTTCAAGAAGCTACAAATTCTGATAAAGCATTCCTTCAGCCAATCATTACACTTTTTAATGTCTCTGACAAACATTACTTAATACTAACTTAAATCCTTTAGCTTAACTTTATTGAATACATAAATAGTTGAAAACATTTGATTTAAGAATAGATTATTATATAGTGTTAGAATTTATTAAATATATGAAGTATGAATTTTTATTATATTAGATGTTAAATTGTACCCTTTTGTACGAAATTCCTGTTAGCATACTGTATACGTATTGTACATAATGTTTATTGTATTGCAAATCTTTACCTGGGGTAAGGTGAATATTTATATCGAAAGAGTCAACCATATGCATATAAAGCGTATTAATTTTGTGGTCCTTTAATTACGAAGAGATCATTTAAAAGGTAAATGAGAAAGCAAATTACAGAATTCTCTTCAATATTTATGCGCGTTCAATTATTCTCTTACGTCAGCGGAACAGCCATCTTTTGGCCTCCAATTCACACGTTCCAGGTATAATGAAATGTTAAACAAAAATTTTATATAACGTATTACAGTAAAACCTGTCTATCCCGGAACATGATGGCTCCGAGCAAAATTTTCCGTCTTAACAGTTTTCCTTCTTATACGGAGTTGACTTTAAATACAGTACAGAGCGCTGCAGGAAATAATGGAAAGACAGATTTACACAACATGTAGGTACACTTTTTACAGTATTGTAAGAACGTACAGTACGTACTTATGTATCTTTTCGAACCCGGGACCCCTGGCGTCGTAGCGCGATGTACATAGAGGTAAAGAGGAAGATTGAAAGATGGAATATGATAGGTGAAGAAAAAGGAAACAAAGAGATAACAACAAAAATAGAAAGATGACGAAAGAACAGAGGAGAAATAGACAAAGAAAGGTGGAGAAAGAGGGTAAGAGATGAAAGAAAGAAACGGAATCGTAACAGCTATGAGTATTGTAGCCCATTCTTTCATATCGACAATGTTACCGATAAGCAAGTGGCAACAGAGGCATGTTCGACTTACAGTATTGCATTGTTTTCTTGCAAACGAAAAAAATAAAGGAAGTAATTTCCGACTTACTGAGAATAAAAACATCTCGTTGGTCTTTAAATGGTGTTCCGCTTCCGCGGTAAGGAGGTTTCCGCCTTAAGCAGGTCATTTTCAGGTATAAAATCAGTCCGTTCTTGGGACTTTTTTTTCGTATTTACAGGTTTCCTTCGTATAGAGGTTCCGGGATATACAGTTTTTACAGTATTACTGACAAATATTGTCTTCTGTAATGGTGCCAGTTACTTAGAATTCTTTAAACTTTTGTAGTCGCTAGCAATAAAAATGAGTCACATAGATCCTGAAATAGTTGCTTCCACGCAATGCGTTACGCGTGTTGCATAATTCTATAATTGATGGTAGCACTTTCTATTGAAAATATATTGAAGTTCTCTCATCACTAGACCTCGGAATTTATGTTTTTAACCTATCTTTGCAGGTAAATAAGAAATGACAAGTTATATCAACGTTTCATTAAAAAACGAAACAACTGATTAAGTTTTATAGTGCCTAAAATAACCTATTTTGCTTGTTAGAACCTATTTTAGTTTCTTGTGCCTAAATCAAACCTTTTTTTAGGTTTTTATATATATTTTCAAGGTTTTACATTAGTTTTACATCACACAGAGGTATTCGTTCTGTTTCGTAATGATAAAATTTAGTGACTAACTTGATTGGATCCTACCCTCTGTTGATTTTCGTCCCTCTAAGTCCATAAAGTTTTTTGAAGCTCTAAGCAAAACAAAATGTCTGGCGCCACTCTTGCCTGCACAGTCCAAAGAGCAAACTTCTGATCCGCTTACTTTTGGTGCATTCAAATTTGCATCTGTTTAAATATCATTTTCAGCATATAAGATGACCCTCACAAATAATAGGCCGGATTTTGTATGAGGATAATGTGAAAAATATTGTTATGTATTGTGCAGGAAATTATAATTATCATATCGTATGTAACTTTTGCTAACAGTACAAGTATTAGTATAACAATAATTAGTGGATCACTTCGGAAATGATGCATAAAAATGAAAATTTGGTTGCTATTTGTGGTTACATATATCTATTAAAATTTCTCACGGTTCCTTTGAAATTTTGTTTTTAATAATTGTACCTAAGTTTCTTGGAACCTACTTAAGGATTTTTTATCTAATTTAATATTTTTAGAACTTTTTTAGAATTTTTGGAACCTATTTTAGAATTTTTAGGACCTAATTTAGGATTTTTAGGAGCTATTTTAGAATTTTAGAGCCTATTTTAGAATTTTAGAGCCTATTTTAGAAAACTAAAGTACATTGTATAGATCCTAAAAATCCGAGGTCTACTCATCACCTTTAGAGTTTACAAGGCATTGCGGGGAAGCGAATATTTCAGGATCTAAGACAACAAGTTTTTTATTGCAAGTGACTGTACATTATATAATAATGTTATTTAACTTGCTTATTATACGTCTGTGTGACTGAGTTACGTCTAAAGGAAAGTTGACTTTTCTAATTTTTTATTTGGTTCTTGTTATTTAGCGTCGCTCTTCTGCCACCATTGGCTAATCGCGACGATGAGGATGAGTGATGATATGATTAAATTGATGATTGGACACTTACAAGGTACACCAGGCCTAGATTCGAACCCGGGACTAATGACGTTGTAGCGACCTGTGCTAACTACACTGCTACGGATCTAGATTTCTCTCAATTCATGTTTCACTATTAATTCATTTTACATAGGTGTATTTGTGTGTTCGTGTGTATGATGCGGAAGTATGTAACTAACCATAACGATTTCCTTGTGTCTACAGTCGCCGATTTCTGTGTCCGAGTGGGTAGACAGCGCCACGAGATCGCGGATTCAAACTTCCTGAACTGATAAGTAATTGCATCAAATCATATAATCACAGAATGTTATATAATCTTGTTCTCTTGTGATTGTTTAGATAAGGTTGAACTTCAACTAAATGTTACTGAGAAATAGAATTGAATATTATACCTCACATGAAAAACAAAGATTATTTGGAAGTTAAGAAATTATGTCTGAAAGGGTTTTAAAGTAACACAAATGCATGTAAAGTTAATGGCACATATACAGGACGAAGACACAATTGGCCCTTGGGTAATTTGATTATATGCCAACGCGCCCTGGTGTAAGGTTTACTAAACAGGTCTTAAAACCTCGCCTCAGTAGCACTCTAACCTTGTTTGCGAATTCCTTCTTGAATCACTTGAAGGAATTTACATCTTCATCGATCGCAACCCTTTTGCAAGCTGAAGAAATAGATCATCACTCTAAAATTTCTAGCCTGTTTGCCAAGATTCATATCTGCCTTACCTACGGGACGATTCGAACGGGCGGGTCCCAAGTAAATTAACTATCTCCCCTTCATCCCTCCCTCTCTCTGCCTCCCGAATCGAAAGGAGGACCCCCTTCCCTCAGGAGGGTAGAAGGGGAAAGAAATTCATCTTTGATAAGTACAGATGTTGTTGACAAAAAACCCGTACCACGTACCGCCAGCGAAGGCAAAGCCAAGTCTCTACCTTACGCTTGGCTTCAGGTCTTCACTTTCAAGAATGGAAAGTTGCTTGTGCCGTGACGAATGCCGGTACAAAGGCTAAGACGGCACGGTAGGAAAACCTCCTATACGAAAATATAAACTTATTTTCATGATTATCTATGCTTCAACAATGATTATATTTGGACTCTTTATGTATTCAACGAATCACTTGTTAACGGTTCGGGTTTTCTTATAATATGCATGGTAATTTCGAAATCTCACTGTACTATTAAACGCATATATTTTTCATGTACGTGCTTCATGGAGGGCATATCTGATAGCATCATGATAACATCGCCCCCTTGAAACCACGGGATCCCGGGCTCGATACCCTGTGAAGTCACATCACATATTAGATTGGATCCCACTGTAAACTGTTGGTTCATTTCCGATTCGCCTACCTGTGCATAAACTGGACTTAAAATAATAAATTTTGGACGTGCATAATTAATGTGATAATTGCAGTATTTTGGGGAGTTGTAGATATATTGTGGGTGATATAACATAGGCAAATAGGTGATTTGTGAAACATCGCTATAAAGTTTACTGTAGGAAGAAAAGGAGAAGAAAGAGAAGTAGAGGAAGGCATAGAGAATATAGAGAAACAGAAAGGAGAGAGATAGTGAGAGAGAGTGTGTGTGTGTGGAAAGATACAGATAAGTTGGAGAGAGAAGAATAGGAAATAGAAGGAAAGAGAGAAGATAGGGAAACAAATAAAGAAGAGGCGGGAAGGATAGTTAAACAAATGAAGAGGAGAGAAACAGAATATGAAGAAACAGAGAGAGAAGATAGAGAGACAAAGGGGATAAGAGTAGACAGAAAAACGGTGAGAGAGAAGATAGAGAAACGGGAATGGAGAGAGAAGATAAGCAGTGAGAGATAGAACACAGAGAAAATCCGAGGATTGAAGATAGCGAAACAGGAGAAGAGGGGGTGGGGAAAGATAAAGGTACAGACAAAGCGAGCAAAAGAAAATGAGAGAATGGAAGGGGAGAAAGAAAAGATAGAAACACACACACACAGAGAGAGAGAGAGAGAGAGAGAGAGAGAGAGAGAACTGTCATAATGCAAGTTGTTTACCATCTTGAAGTTACACATTAAGTAAGGTAACAATGCCAGCAAAACCACATAAAGGTACCCTACTACATCATAATACTCAATTCTTGTCTTGTTTCTTTACTTCCAACGAAAAGAGTTCCTTTCCTCCCTTCCAACTTCTAGAGTAAGAGAAGCAGATAAAAAATAATTTTCCTTACGTCAGAGCATTTAAAGAACGTGAGCTAAGCAGTTAGGAGGAAGACCACGGACGAGGAGGAGGAAGAATTGATTTACGATGGGAAGATTTCCTGATTAATGAACACGATAGCAGTCACGTAAGAGGATCTTCTTAAGGATGAAGATGCTATCAGTTAATTGCAGACAGAGATGTAAGTGTCTGGTAATTGAATTTTATATTTTGATAGGGAAAGGAGGTACTATCGATTAGTAACCTCTCGAGGATAGTACTCAATTGTAGCGGCAGGGGCGTCTCCTCTGGTGGGCAAGAGTGGACTTTAGCTCCTATAAGAGATTGCCTTAAGTCGCTCAAATAGCCTACATGAGAAATATTCAAGGTCGTTTAGCGTAGAGCAATTGTCGCATGCATAGAAATGGGTAGACAGAGATAGTAAGAAAGAAAGTTACAGAAAGGCAGAAGAACAGACAGAGAAAGAAAGATAGGAAGAGAAACTCATAGCAAGAACGAAATTTAAAAAGATAAGAAGAGTGAACGATAAAATAGGGCAAACTAAAGATAAATAAGAGCTATAGAAACAAAGGAAGAGAGAGAAACAGGAAGAAAGAGAGTGAAAGAAAAGATAAACATAACAAGGAAGAACGAGGGGATAGGGAAACTGAGAAACAGAGAGATTAGGATGATTAATGAGTGAAGTGAAGATAGATACATGAAGTAAGAGAGAAGATAGATAAACTCAGGAAGGAAGGTAAAGGATAGAGAAACAGAGGAAGGAAGAGAGAGAAAAGATAGTAGAAGAGGAAAGAAAAGAGAAGATAGATAAACACAAGAAGAAATTAAGACGATAGAGAAATACAATAAGAAGTAGAGAGGTAAAGAGAAAAAAGGAGCAGAGGAAAGAAAATAGAAAATGACAGAAGGGAAGATAGACAAGTTGAGGAAGGAATAGAGAGAGAAGAGACGAGCAGAGGAAGGAAGAGGAGAGATAGATAAACAAAAAGAGGAAGAGCATATGGATTCAAGGAGTACACTACAGTTACTTGTGGCTTGGCAGGTTGAGACATGAATCGGGGCAGTCAGTTGAGACGTTCATCCGGACAGATTGTAATCAGGAGAGGCAGCGGATGAGGATAGCCATAAAACCGTGCCACAGCAACTCGCCTGGATGAACACCTCCACTGCCGCGATTCGTGTCTGAAGCGGACAACGTTCCATGGTAGACTTACTGCGACGTTTTCAGCTGCCTAAGCCTGCGAGATTCCTGCGCGTTCAGGCTTACCAACATTGCCACATACAATTACGCACCTTGTATTTTAATCTTGCCTTCATCTTCGTTATTAGATGTGTATTTAGTTTTCCAGTGGTTCCGTGTATCTTTCTATAGACATAAGAACATAAGAAATCGACAACAGTAAAGCCGATTGGTGGAAGATCTTGACCTAGATTATGAAAGCAGATGTTCAGCATCTCGCTTAATACGAACTTTTAGTCAATTTTTTAACGACATGGAGGGATGATAATAAAAAAGGAGATGGCTCAAATAATAATCCGTATGGCCCTGGTTCATGTATTAAAAGGCGATCCTAGCGGAAATGCCTGTGACCCTACAGCTAATCTGTTTCGCCATGGAATCGATATGCACTAGTTGCCGTTAAAGATGAGCTCTTATTGCAAACGATGTTAACAGTCGTGCGCTTCGGTGTGGTTCGATGTTCCGGGTCATTTTCCTTCCATGTGGACCTCACTCGTTCTCTCTCTATTGGCTAAATTGCAAGTAATGTACTTCCCTTTCTTTATCTTATCCTGGCGCTCTGCGGGCTGGATTCCTTCAGCTTCCTTTGCAGTCTGGTCAAAGATTAAGATATACCGCGTTAATTCGGTTTCGAAGTTTTGAAGATATAATCGGGGACACCAATGTGGCAACAAAAATTAAAAAAAAGTTTGTAGAGTATTGAAGATATAATCGGTGTATCAATCTAGCAAAAGAAACCAAACAAAGATTTGAAAAATTTGAAGATATAATCGGAACATCAATCTAGGAAGAGAAATCAAACAACGGTTTCAAGAGTGTTGAAGATGTAATAGGTGCATCAATCTAGCAAGAGAAACTAAACAAATGCTTGGAAGAGTTTTGAAGATATAATCGGGGGCACCAATGTGCCAACAAAAATCAAACAAAGGTTTGACGAGTGTTGAAGATATAATCGGGACATCAATCTGGTAACAGAAACAAAACAAGTGCTTCAAGAGTTTTGAAGATATAATCGGGGACTCCAATGTGGCAACAAAAATCAAACAAAGGTTTGAAGAGTGTTGAAGATATTATCGTGACATCAATCTGCCAACAGAAACCAAACAAGTGCTTGAAGAGTTTTGAAGATATAATCGGAGTATCAGTGTAGCAAGAGAAACCAAACAAGTGCTTGAAGAGTTTTGAAGATATAATCGGAGACACCAATCTAGCAAGAGAAATGAAACAACGGTTTCAAGAGTGTTGAAGATATAATCGGGTCATCAATCTAGCAAGAGAAACCAAACAATGCTTGGAAGAGTTTTGAAGATATAATCGGGGGCACCAATGTGCCAACGAAAATCAAACAAAGGTTTGATGAGTGTTGAAGATATAATCGAGACATCAATCTGGCAACAGAAACAAAACAAGTGCTTGAAGAGTTTTGAAGATATAATCGGGGACACCAATGTGGCAACAAAAATCAAACAAAGGTTTGAAGAGTGTTGAAGATATTATCGTGACATCGATCTGCCAACAGAAACTAAACAAATGCTTGGAAGAGTTTTGAAGATATAATCGGAGGCACCAATGTGCCAACAAAAATCAAACAAAGGTTTGACGAGTGTTGATGATATAATCGGGACATCAATCTGGTAACAGAAACAAAACAAGTGTTTCAAGAGTTTTGAAGATATAATCGGGGAACTCCAATGTGGCATCAAAAATCAAACAAAGGTTTGAAGAGTGTTGAAGATATAATCAAGACATCAATCTGGCAACAGAAACAAAACAAGTGCTTCAAGAGTTTTGAAGATATAATCGGGGACACCAATGTGGCAACAAAAATCAAACAAAGGTTTGAAGAGTGTTGAAGATATTATCGTGACATCAATCTGCCAACTGAAACCAAACAAGTGCTTGAAGAGTTTTGAAGATATAATCGGAGACACCAATCTAGCAAGAGAAATGAAACAACGGGTTCAAGAGTGTTGAAGATATGATCAAGGCATCAATCTAGCAAGAGAAACCAAACAATGCTTGGAAGAGTTTTGAAGATATAATCGTGGGGCACCAATGTGCCAACAAAAATCAAACAAGGGTTTGAAGAGTGTTGGAGATATAATCAAGACATCAATCTAGCAACAGAAACCAAACAAGTGCTTGAAGAGTTTTGAAGATATAATCGGAGCATCAATCTAGCAACAAAAACCAAACAAATGCTTGAAGAGTTTTGAAGATATAATCGTGGGACACCAATGTGGAAACAAAAATCAAACAACGGTTTAAAGAGTGTTGAAGATACAATCGGGGCATCAATCTAGCAACAGAAACCAAACAAATGCCTGAAGAATTTTGAAGATATATTCGGGGCATCAATCTAGCAAGAGAAACCAAACAAATGTTTGAAGAATTTTGAAGATATAATCTGGGGCACCATTGTGACAACAAAAATGAAATCAAACAAAGAGTGTTGAAGATATAATCTGGATATCAATCTGGCAAGAGAAACCAAACAAATGCTTGCAGAGTGTTGAAGATATAATATAGCATCAATGTGGCAACATAAACCAAACAAATGCTTGAAGAGTTTACAAGATGTCCTTAGGACATTCAATCTGAGCATAGAAACCAAACAAGACCAATTAAATTACCACTGCAATGTAATCCAAATGAAGGAACAACAGCGAAGCTAAGCGATCTATATTTGCTCAAACTCCGGCACGAATAGCCCGTGGCTGGGTACGTCTGCTTCCTCCAATGTCAACGCCAAAGATGCCCGGATCCGAGCTGTCCGGAAACGAGCTGGAAGTTTTGGAACTGGACCGGGAGGAGGAGGACGGAATCAGGACACAGAAGTTTTCCCACAGTTGTTAGTAAACAAATTTATCTGATGGCAACGGTGTAGGCTTCCGACTGTCCTTTGTCGCAGCCGCGGGTTTTTTCGGAGGGATGATTTTGGTTTTGGGTGGTTCAGTTGGGGAGAAATAAACTGAATCAGTCGAGAACCCCCGAGCGAAAGGGTGCTCGAGGCAACAATCGCATTCGCTAACGAACCACTTTGTCTGCTACCAGTGTTGGATGTTCAGGAGAGAGGGCATTAGCGTCCCTGGAATCCTCACTCCAACCTGATGCATGTCTTTTGCGGGAGCGTCACTAACAATACGATTTCACACTCCGAGGTAACATTCATGAACTGAATGGAAATGTGCAGCACCCTTTCCCGAAGAAACACCGATGAAGTTTTGGATATATCTCTTCTACAGTTCTCGATTTTCTATCAATGCTGTGTCACAATGAAACGCAACACATTGCTAGCCTCTGTACTACTAAGCCAGATATAAAATATTTGAATCCTGATCAAGGAAGGGCCGTTTCCTTGTCCTGTGGTTTTGAGTTTATATGCCCATGTAGGGCAATAGAAACTGGTCCTAGAATTTAAAGAGCCATGTGAACCACTGAACCCTGTAACGGGGATTGAACCTGAGACCGCGAATTACTACTTACATTAGGTTGGTATCCAGTACGTTTACTTGATTTGGGACCTTGTCTGTATGCCTTCTTCGAGATATTAAAGTGATGCAAAGTAAAGCAAGTACGTTTTCTGAAGAAAAAAAATTACACGAGGCACATTCAAAATGTTGAGACGAACATGATATGTCAACCTTGTCATATTTTTCGGGATGAGGGGAAGAAATGAGATACGACATTCTGTTAACTACGATTACACCTTGTATTCGGTTCGTGTGAAAATAAACAATTATCACGTAATGATTTGATTTGATTTTTGTTATTTAGCTTCGCTTCTATGCTTCTTTTTGGTAATCGCAGCAATGAGGATGAGTAATGAATGATCAAACTGATGAAGGGACACTCACAAAGAACATCCATATCCAGACCCGCATTCGAACTCTGACCCCTGATGTACTAAACACTCCTCCAAGGAGGTCAACTCATATTACGAGTCACAGTATTTTGGAAAGTACTCTTTCGAAGTCTGTACTTCAGATTATTACCCTAAACTCCATCTGTTCGACATTCACCCTGACACCTTTCACAAACTACAACACAGTCGTGTCTCTTCTACATTGACCAATGATATCGCATAATTGGTAACTCTATTAAAAGAGTACTAGGCTCATCACATCACCAACCACCAGAATGGAGCATAGTGTTGTCAATTACCACTCAATGAAGAAGTGTTACCAAGTGTCGACACTTCAAACCTCAAAACGGTATTCCTGAAACTTTTGAATCAGCCTTGTAGATATCGATCATGGGTGACTTAACGAATAGTCACATTCTAATTTTCAAACCGACATAAAACTGTCAAGTCATGCTCACTCGCAGGGAGTGTCAAAGTTGGTAACTTGACACTTCTCCAATTGCATAAGGTAAACTGTTTAAGTATTCTCTCCTTCTTGTATCCCTTTTCTCTCTTTTTGTTTTGTTACCTGCAAAATTTCACAATCCTTTCTCATTCCCATGTATATTTTTTTTCCTTCCTTCCAGAAAACTTCTTTCATTTTCTTCCTCCTAATCTCTTGTGCTCTCTCTTCTCCTATTTCCCACTTTAAATTATATTTCACTCTCTCTCGTTCTCTCTTGCGATAGCGCTCATTTTGTCACTCATTCTCCCTCCAACTTCTCTCTTTTTCGATTTCTTCAATTTTCTTTCCTTTCTATCTCTCTCTCTCTATTACTAATGTTTAATCCTCTCAATTGCATTTTTCGCTCTTTCAGTCTCTCAGTTGCTTCATTTATTATATTTATCTTCTCTCCCTCTCTCTCTGTCTTTTATTTTTCTCTTCTTCTCCCTATCCCTTCATTACTTCCTTTATTTGTATTTTCTCACGTTAATTTCTTCCATTTCTCTTATTATTCATGTATTTCTTAAAACATGCATATCTTAGGATGAGCTGTAAAGATGACATCACTCAGTCATTTTGATCCACTGTGCAATGATACTTTTCATAATCAGGTTTTCATCGCTTCGTCGCTTCTTAGACTCCAGTAACGCCGAACAACCAACGTCCAAAAACCAAGATATAAACATTGGAGCGCCATTAGCACCTGGTAAAGCCAGGTAAGCAAACACAAAACTCTCCGGAACCGCCCACCGTTCCTCTCCCACCTTTGCACACTTCATCAAGACTGTCCATGGAACAGTCATCTCGGACTTTCCAAACTCCCCCGTCCGAGCAATTATGCACGTACACAGCTCGGCACTTATGGATCGGACGTTTCCGGACCGTCTTACAAAAACAGATTTGCATACTAAAATCCCTTTCAGCTTTGATGTTT
This sequence comes from Lepisma saccharinum, assembly GCF_977018435.1. Lineage (NCBI taxonomy): Eukaryota > Metazoa > Arthropoda > Insecta > Zygentoma > Lepismatidae > Lepisma > Lepisma saccharinum. The sequence goes on along the minus strand of NC_139251.1, from coordinate 19,259,939 downwards.
CCGTGGCATTCAGCTCACGATGTCCTCTCTCCCTGGACCGCTGATGACCACGCCTAAGCATATTGCGATACAGTTCGTTGGCACAAAAGCTTTCTAATTATTTCCTTTCTTAACTTGCCTGATAGAATTTGAAGCTGGTCTCTGGAAATGCCTGTTTCTCCTCAACCACGGGGCAGAGGGCAGCCCGAAATTAAAACTGCTATCTAATAAAGTTCCACAATTTTGAAGGTATTTGGCGCGTGTGTTTTAACGTCATAACCTTATACATGCTCGGACACTACTTGGAACTAGATGTTGGGTGTAAAGGGTTAACTTTCTCTAACGACTCTCAAATATCAGTCTCTCTTCGTATTTTCTTTCTTTCCTTCTCTCCTTCTTTCCTTCCTTCCTTCTTTCTCTCTCTCTTATTTCTTTCTTTCTTTCTTAGAGGAGAGGGAGAGAAGAGAGGGAGAGTGGAGAGGGAGAGAGGAGAGAGAGAGGAGGGAGGGAGAGAGAGAAGATAGAGGAAGGAGGGATCTTTCGAGAGAGAGAGAGACAGAAAGAGAGAGAGAAAGAAGGAAAGAAGGAAAGAAAGAAAGAAAATGAGAGAGAGAGAGAGAAAGAAGGAAAGAAAGAAAGAAAGAAGGAAAGAAAGAAAGAAGGAAAGAAAGAAAGAAGGAATCTTTCCTTCTTTCTTTCAAAAAAAGAAGAGGAAGAAAAGAAAGAAAGAGAGAGAGAGATTCTTTCTTTCTTTCCTTGATTCTTTAAAGAAAGAAAGAAGGAAAGAAAGAAGGAAGGAAAGAAAGAGAGAGGAAAGAAATATAGAAAGAAAGAAAGAAGGAAAGAAAGAAAGAAAGAAAGAAGGAAGGAAAGAGAGAAAGAGAAGAGAGAGAGAGGAGAGAGAGAGAAAGAAAGAGAGAAAGAGCGAGAGAGAGAGAGAGAGAGGAGAGAGTCCCTTCTCTCTCTTTCTCTCTCTCTCGCTCTTTCTCTCTTTCTTTCTCTCTCTCTCTCTCTCTCTCTGGAAAGAAAGAACTATATATATATATATATATATATATATATATATATCTCTGCTGACTGCATTTTTGCAGACTAACGAGCTTTTGTTGCCTTGACCCACAGCCAGTATAATTCTCATGAGGATTGTATCTCGTTCTTATCTGTTGATCGAAATTTGTTTCAAGCCCACTTCGTGCATACGGGCTGTATCCACAGTCTTGATATCCGATCCGAACAAGCGTGCAATATGCCTCTGCTGCGAATCGAATCCGATGCTTTTGATTTAGGGATGGTCAAATCCGGATAAAGTTCAATCCTTATCGGGATATCTGATATTCTGAAATCCGGATATTCGGATTATCCGAATCATCAGTGTATTCGAATTATCCGGATATTCGACTTATCCGAAATGTTCGTACATCCAAATGTGTTCGTTCTCCAGACAGTTTTATCGTTTATCCGTTTTACTTGATCTTCATATATTCTTTTATTTATTTATTTATTAACGCCTTGTTTTAAATGGCAGGGTTAAGGCTGTACAAAGCCTTTTCTTCCACTCAACCATACACATAAAATTATTTGACTGTGGATTTTTAACAAAACCTTCATCAAATCTGTTCTGTGCTGATATCCGAATTATCCGGATATCCATAATATCAGGATATTTGGATTATCTGAATTATCAGGATGTTAGGATTATCCGAATGTTCGGATTGTCCGAATTATCAGAATGTTCGAATTATCAGCATTATCAGTATATTCGGATTATCAGAATTATCCGAATGTTCGGATTATCAGAATTATCCGGATGTTCTGATTATTCGGATATCCGGATTATCCGTTACATCTGAAACGGATGTCGGATAATTTGAAATCCGGATATCTGTTATCTGGATTTTGTGGTCATCCTCGCTTTGATTACAATGCGGATATGCCTTTATAAAGAATACTGATGCTTCAGTACTTGTATGGACCTCAGTAGACTAAACACAACCAAACCGTGAATAACGCCACACTTCTGATGGAAGAAAATAGATGTAATGAAGCACCTTTCGAAACCATTTTTGCATATCAGGTAGTCCAGGAGCGATTTGCCTGTTCAAACAACAGGAAGTATTCCAACGACCCGATTAGCATCGAGAATGTACACAGAGGTTCGTGAGTGTACGTGTATGTCCCTTCCGTGTTCATGCGTGTGACATAGAGATTGGACTGCAGGCACAGAAAGTGATATAATATGTCCTTGTATGCAGGAGTTGCGCGTGTCAACATCCAACCAGAAGACACGGGAACGCGTCCTTTGGCCAGCGCTGCGGCGGTCTGCACGGACGTCGAGGTGAAAAAGTACCACACAACAACAGCAGTGCCAGCAAATGCGAGTTTGACCCATATTCTATGTTCACTTCCCCCCTCTCATGTGATTCGGTTTCTACCACGCAAGCAGTACTCACATGAAGTGAGTAGTTCTTGTTTCTAGGTCATTTCCGATTGCTTTCATATGGATAAGTTTGTTCAGTCCAATCGTAGTCGATATGAAGTGCCATGTATTCATACATACATATATCGTGCACTATTTTATCAAAGAATATCGTTGATACATTTCCCCAAACATCAAGTAACGTGTGGAAGTAATCTGACGTTATCTGTAATGTATGTATTGATCCTTTGTCTCTTTTCGCGTCAAAATCGTTGACGTACCAGTTCGCAATGTACAAATTATCATCCATTTTCAATTGCTAATCTTCTATCTGATTAGGCATTTCTTTGGCGCGCTTACTAATTTTCTGGGGTAAACAATTTCGTCATACGACCTGTAATAACGATCGCTCACGAAAGACGAGAGCCAAACTTTTCCCCTCGAGTCCGAGACGAGAACCAGACTTTCCCCCCGATATCCAGACGAGAACCAGACTTTTCCTCTCGATATCCAGACGAGAACCCGGCTTTCCCTCTCGATATCTACACGAGAACCAGATTTTCCCCCTCGATATCCAAACGAGAACCAGACTTTACCCTCGATATCCAGACGAGAACCAAACTTTACCCTCGATATCCAGACGAGAACAAGACTTACCCTCTCAATATCCAGACGAGAACCAGACTTTCCCTCTCGATATCTATACGAGAACCAGACTTTCCTTCTCGATATCCAGACGAGAACCAGACTTTCCCTCTCGATATCTACAATAGAACCAGACTTTCCCTCTCCATATCCTGACGAGAATCAGACTTTCCCCTCGATATCCACACGCAAACCAGACTTTACCATCAATATCTAGACGAGAACCAGACTTTCCCCTCGATATTCAGACGAGAACCAGGCTCCCCCCTCGATATTCAGACGGAAACAAGGCTTTCCACTTGATATTCAGACGGAACCAGGCTTTCCCCTCGATATTCAGACAGGAACCAGGCTTTCCCAACGATATACAGACGAGAACCAGACTTTCCCTTTCGATATCGAGACGAGAAGCAAACTTTCCCAACGATATCGAGACGAGAAGCAAACTTTCCCAACGATATCGTGACGAGAGCCAGACTTTCTCTTCTAGGCCGATACTTTTCTCTCGATCTTTGCAGGACGTGATAATACTGTGTCGTCCTCACTTATACTCAGGGACGACCTAGAAGATCTTTCCTAGAACCCTACAATGTTCTACGTCTCTTATACTAAATTAAGACAGAAAAATCACATAAATTGGCATTGTTATTGGCACAACATTTCCAAGAACACCGCAGATACATAGACTTGGAACAATCAATACCTTCCCGTAGTTAGTGATGCCAACCTAAAGTTGCCGCTTTCATTATAGATGAAGGCGGAGCGAAGATTCTCGGGGATCCTGTTTCCTCTTTGAAGCAGAGTTAACTTTGGTTTGAGGTGTTCGCTTTGCGGCCCCGCCTCTGTTGAGGTTTTCTTTGACTTGTCTTGAAGTTCTTGTGAGCCTCACTGTTCTTTTCCTGCGGTTATTGGCTGCAGTGTTGCTAACTAATCCAATTTGGGACCGTTTAGTAACACATTGCTTCACAGTTCATATCTTAGAAGTCGCGTTCTCGTCTTTACTTGCAACTTACGCTTAACCTTTTTAACCAACCTTAGAGGGAAAGTGTTGCAGACTACTGAAACCATAGCGATCTAGTTTCAGGTTTTAGTAAGTTCTTTATAGAAGTAGCGATAACTTGTATCCCTACATAGTACATGACCGTATTAGAAAACCAATAGTTGAAGATAGTGTTACATAAACCACGAATCGTGTATTCGATATCTGATTGAGACACAAGTTCCTCTGGATTATTTAATTGTCAAATCCGGAATGCATAGAAAATCCATTTCGTATGAAGATACTACCGACCTCCTTAGTGGTGTAGTTAGCAGAGCGTTACGACACTAAGGGTTCCGGGTTCGAATCCCAGCATGGACATGAGTGTTCTTTGTGAGTGTCCCTTCATAGACTTCATCATATCACCACTCATCCTCTTCTTTGCGATTAGCCAAAAATGGCAGGACGGCGAAGTAAAATTAATCAAATACATAAATTTATATCAAGACATCAACAATGAAGTAAATAACCTAGTAAGATAGGCATATGCTATTCGATTTCTTTACATAACGATATTACATGGCTCTAGATTTTCGTTACCATAGCAACGGTAAAATTCTCCAATATAATATCATTTATACAGCTATTAGCGAAAGTGACTAACAACAAAGTATAATAAATATTGTACAAAAGTAATTATTGTACAATTTTTCCAACGATTTAATACTGGATTGTCTAACATAAATTAATAATTTTAATAAACATACGCGCGCATATTCTATCGTGAGAATCCACGGGACCGTCATAACTTACCCTGTCTGTCTGTGATTGTCCTTTCATCAATATTATCTTGCCGGCCCCCGTGGCGGAGTGGTTAGCGCATTACGCTGCGACGCCAGGGTTCCCAGGTTCGAATCCCGGCCTGGGTATGGATGTATATGAGTTTCCATTCATCAATTTCATCATACCATGACTCATCTCCATCTTCGAAAATTAGCCCAAAGTGGCATAAAAAGCGAAGTAAAATAAAGCAAATCAATCAGTATTATATTTTCGCTTGAATTTTTTAATTGTTTTTTTAAGTCCATTTTATGCACAGACAGGCTAATCGGGACTAGGCCTATGGTTTAAATTTGGATACGAAACACTGTGCAATGTGCCTCCACCAGGTATCGAACCGAGGACCCCTTGATTACAAGGCGGTGACGTTATTGTTTCGCCATCGGGTAGACTCTATTCTGTTCCTGTAGTGATTAACAAAAAATGGGGATAAAGGACATAAAGTTATCAAATATTAAAATAGTTTTGGCAAATAAATAAGAACTAATTTTATTGCACTTTGATGTAACTTGAACAGTTATATTATATCTTTATCACGCTGAGATGCGAACTTTTTCTATTGGTGAATATCAGCCAATACGTTGCAATTCCTTCCTCGACCCCCCACCGCCACCCCACCCTGTCCGCCTCTGTGTACCTCTTTCGGGGTCTACAGCGACAGCTATTTCGGCTTACACGATCCACCGCAGGGCTCATGCAATGGCGGAGTCAGATTCGGAATCGGGTAACATCAAATCCCTCTCGTGGGCTGCATGAATTTAAGCCTAAAAGTCAACAGCAACTCCGGATGGGCCTGTCGCTTATGCAACCTCTGCTTATTTCATTTAGGTAAACAGGGGGGTAGCGACGCTGCGGAAATGGGCGGAAAAAGGAAATGGTTAGGAGGAAGGATGATGCGATGTGCCGTCGGAAAACAGTAAAAATAGCGGAGTGATGTCAGCGATGCGAGGCAAAATAAGGTTTAATGTAGCCACTGGGAATATGTGAAAGAAGCAATACATTTGGCCATCTACACCTTTAATTGACAGGAAACCAGTTACCATTCAATCGAAAAGGTTAAAAGTGGGGCATATCATTGAAACTAACTCACTCTTTGAGTTCTTAAACACGAAGATTCATTGGCGTGTCAACATTAATTTGGTTTATTTTACTTTAGGCTAATTACGAAGATGATGATTAGTAACTAACTAACTCTCTAGCATTCTTAAACACGAAGGTTTATGGCTGCAGCAACGCAATCTGTCCCCATCTTGGACAAGATCAGTCCAATTTTTTCCATCCTTACCGATTTCCTTTAGATCCATGTCAACGTTATCCCTTCATCTTCGTCTTGGCCTTCTTACAGGTCTCTTACCATCAGGCTTCCCAACAAGAATCTTGTAAACTACTCTTTCCTCTCCCATTCGTGTCACATGGCCTGTTCATACTAAGTCTTCTTGATTCTATTCTAAGTATTCGAATAACATCTGGACATGAATACATGCAGGCTAAAGTATATAACCTTCTCGACTCTCCTGTCTCCTCATCCCTTTAAGGTCCAAATATTTATCTAAGGATATTTTTTACATACTCTTAAGTTATGTTCCTCTTTTAATGTAAGGGTCTAAGTTTCTTATCCGTACAGGCAACATTAATGTTTTGTGTATTTTAAGTTTTAGTTTCTTAAATATTAGAGGATGAATAATGATATCATAAAATTGATTATTAAAAGAGCACCCATGGCCAAGCCTGGAATCGAACTCAAATCCCTGGCGTCTTAGCGCGCTGTGATAATCACTTCTCCACGAAGGCCAATTTCTCCATAACTCTCTATTCAGAGTAAGGTCGGGGTGCAAGGGATGATGCTTTCGGAAAGCACCCCAGTGTGAACCCCATTTCCTCGTAGTACGCCCCTGGGCTGCAATTTGGAAACTAAGGAAGCTGTAGTGCCAGGACTCACTACAGTCCTCTGTGGGAAAGTGTTGTGTGCTGTGCTCATGTACGTATTTGTTCAACAATTTCATCTTCTAGATTAGTGGCAGAAAAGCGAAGCAAAATAAAACAAATCAATAACGCAATCCGAGTAAAATCACTCCACTCTACACCTTTGTTGTCTTTGACGTTCCATCCTTGTCATGGCCTTCCTGTGGGTCACCACCAGGCTTCCCAAAAAGAACCAAATAATATCATGCTACATGGCCTGTTCACCGAAGTCTTCTTGATATACCGGTAATTTTTTCAGTAATATCGGAGGAGTAAAGATGGCGCAGTTTTATATTATAACCTTCTGCACCCTGTCTTGTTTCATTTCTTTTCGGTCTAAATACATTTCTGAGGACTTCATTTTTAAAACCCTAATTTGTGTTTTTCCTTTACGGCAAGGAACCAACTTCTAGTGCATTTATGCACAACTACAGGAGTACTGCCTACCTTTTCCATTTTAACCCTTATTTTCTGTGAATTTATACAGGAAGGTAAAGTTTATGAATAGAATAACCATACTCTTTATTTGGATTCGCTCTGATATCTGTTTCCTTCTTACCAAATTAACAAGATATTTAGGTATTCCAAACTCGGTTTTGTAACGTTAAAAACTGTGACATGATGATCATATTCCCATATTTTGTGCTACATTTGGGATGTAGCACGTCTAAGTCCAGCGACCAGCAATCATTAACGACGTTGTACCGTGGTTTTCCTCAGCCAATGTAGCACATGCTGGGATGATAACATTGACCACGAAGACATTCTCAACAATTTGGCCGTCCTTCTCCTCATATTACGATTAAGCGACATTGACAATGCAAATGTCAATAGCTACACTTTAAAATATAGTCCTGGAACTTTAGGAATGCACCTTCCTTCATACTCAACATCTTTCCACAGTGACGGCAAGAACGGCTAACAATCTCAGAGGATAAGCGAGCATCAGGCAATAGGGAAACTAGGTTTTCTAAATGTCAATACATTTAACGAATCCTTTAAGCTAAACAATCAGCGTCCGTCGCGCAACTAACCTGCACAAAGAAATCTTGGAAGAGAGGATCGCCCTGAAAAGGTCAGAGAAGAGATCAAGATTCCCCCCCCCCCCCCAGAGATTTCACCTTCCAAAATCAATTGGGTAAGAGACATGTGTCTCCCGGCGTTCCTTATTCAGGTCCAAAACGATTTTCCGATCCTCATAAATATTAATGGTTGCATTATAGAAAGGGAGAGAAAGAGATGAGGAACACGGAACCTGAAGAATCTTTGTATGCCGATGCTAGGAACTGGAGAGGTTTCTCCTATCCATATCATATACTTCTGCTTTTTTTCTTTGCCCTATTCACTCAATTTCCCAGAAAGGATACCTTCTAATACTGTAAGAACCCCGGAGGCATGAAAACAATAGACTGATGCCTTGGAAACTGCTCAGCAGTAAGATACGTCCATTGTTTGCTACTTGTGCACACCCATGTTCGCCCTGATGGTCGAGAGTACAAGAGAAGTCTGTTCACAATCTCGAGCATAGAAGTTCAAGTCCAGGCCTATGCACGGTTGCTGCTACACTCTCCCTCGGGAATGTGTGGAGCAACGCCCCGCATAACGGTAGAGAAGGGGAGAAAGTGAGAGAGCAAAGTACTGCTGCAATGGGTTGGTAACTGCAGCCGAATTTTAGCCTCAATGCACCCACTTTACCTCACACGTGTTCATTGATCGAGTTCTACTTGCGCAGAGACTTGTTTTCGTTCGTTACTTCAGAGATTCCCTGAACAGAATGTAGTATCCCTTTATCAACTTTATCTAATCATCACCCATCCTCATCTTCGCGATAATAATGGTCGAAATACGACGTAATGTAAGAAGAATACCAGAGTATACAATCCTGCCCTCATTATTATTATTAGTAGTAGCAGTAGTAGTACTAGTAGTAAAAGTAGTATGTGATATACAGGTCAAAGTAGAAGTTTTGAAGTTTACATTCCAAGTCTCGATTAGCCTCTTTATGCATAAGGTGGATTAAACCAGGACTCAAAATCCCAAAAAGAGTCACCCGTTTTTGACTGTCAGCCAATTTTCCACGAATCTCCACGAACCTAGTCTTGGGACGAGAACTGTTTATACAAGATGAGTCAGAATCACTGGTTCTATGGAACCAATTTATGGGGACTGGACCTACAATTTATTTTAAAGTGGGATCCGAACCACTATCTGCCTCTATCGTGTATCGAACCCAAAACCCCTCGATATTCAAGCAACGACATTACCACTACCCCATCGGGGAGGCACACAGAAGAAAATGATCTTTTTAAGATATAAGAAGTATTGACAACTTTACAAACACCTACTTTGATATAAATGATGGGGGAATATTTCTGCGTTGAAACTGAATGTAACGGTTGACTTCTGATGGCATTCAGTTGTCTACCTCAGGCCTACGAGGTTCTAGCGTTTGGACTAGCAGACAGTATAATCGTCTGTAGGCACCGTATTTGGCTTTGCATGTGCCGACTGTTACTTTACAGCCTCAGCTATTGACCTGCTTGTGTGGAGATTTTAGTTCCCAGACACACATGTTGATATTAGCTATGGTAAGGTGCCTGGTGCAAATAGCCCAAGAACTGACTTACCCACAATTTTAATTTCAATCACTGAATCAATCGATGTTGACCAGGCATCGTGAGGAGAATTGGGAACCAAAATTTGGAGTCATAACACCAGTCTGCGTTGGTTTGTTGTCTGAGTAATTTCAGCATGGTGATTCCAAAAATGAAATCAATGTTTAAACATCACGTCTAGTATTTTCTTCAGAAAACAGCAATATATTAACGCTTTAATTTCACAATAAAATATATAGTTTCAACATTTCCTCAATAGATGGCTCTGTTTAGATGGTAATAAAATATTGGTTGTCCACAATACAAATCCTCCAATTTTAAATTACACATGCACACAGAATGTGGATTTAATGCTTACTATTCTATCTTCACAAAAACATATTGGCATGGAAATTGTATGGACTTGGATAACGTAATTAAGAAAGTTTTCTACAAAAAATGTCCAAAACTCAATGTTATAACATGGTGAGTTTATTGAACTTGGTGACGAAGAAAAATCCTGATGTGATGGGAAGAAATTTATGTCATTTCCGTCATCAGCATTCAAAATATTTCCAGAATCGCCTATTGGTTTGTAAAAAACCGTGTAATAGTTTGGTTCTGTTATCCAAGGCCAGAAAACAGCGGCAATGGGACTCGATGCTCTTATCACGCCACCCGCTGGGTAGGCCTTGGCTCTGAAAGGGTTGTTTACGTCACGGAGTGTCTTATAATTGGCAATCCAAACACGCCTGTGTATTGCGACTCCTTTATTCTGAGTATCATAATGGCCAGTGTGTCCAACATTTCGGCATATTTAACGACAGTCGTGACATCTACTGTCCAACAATCCAAACTATCGCGGAAATCCTTTGAAACAGAAACCATTCAGACATGATTTAGGGTGCAGCTCAGTTGAATGTACTAAAAAAATGAACAGAAAGTGATCATAAAAAACTCAACAAGTCTCTGACGCAACATATTTCCTTCTCCACGCGAAACGTCACAAGCGAACGTTATCGAAAGCGAGCAACAAATTATTCCGCTCCGCCAGACAGAAGGACGGTCAAACACAAGATAACATGGTGCAAATTATTTGCGGTTAAAATTTGACGTATCGTTCGTTCGGGCTCCATAAATAGCACGACGAGCTTGGAATGCTGTGGTTAAAAAGCATCGTATTTTAACCCCCCCTTTTGTCAATTGAACCGGGTCCCCCTACCCCCACGTGGTATCGCTCTCACTTAATAGCCCGAGCGCCAAATGATCAGCGCTTAACTTCAAATGAAAGGCAAACATTGAATTGGGCGACTCATGTACGATCCGCTGGCGTTTTTGTATTGTGACTTTCCAACCCTTATTTTCCCAGCGGGGAATTGAACACTGAAATTATTTTAGCTGTAAATTTGAAGATCTGTTAAAGCGTTATTGATTTTCGCAGTCGCAGTTCCTATCCCGAATTCGAATCACCAGGTTTCTCTCTATGGGTAAACCGCGATAATGTACGGTAAGCTTAAATGTGCATATAACTCGTCATGAGACTCTCCGGCGCAAACAACATTTGCCTAGCCGCGCCATCGAACCGTTGATTTATTTGCTTGTTTTCATCTGTCATATATCTGCCACTCGGTTCGCGGGTGCGTTAAGCCCGAATGGAGAAGCGTGGAAAATTGGCTGACAATCAAAAACAGGAGTGTCTCTTTTTTAGTTCTGACTCTTTGTTTAAATTCACATTGTACACCAAGCGGCTAATCGGAACTTGGAATGTAGTTTAAAGTGAGAACCACCAAACCGCCATGTGCCGCCACCTGATATCGTTCTAGGAACCGCTTGATTATAAAGTGACGATATTACCATTATACCATTGAGGAATCCGAACATAGGATATAATTCCATTCTGAGTTTTGAACCACGCATAGGCTAATCGGGAATGGACCTAAAGTGTAAAGTTCGGCTGGACATTTCGCAGACCCTATGACAGTTCTTTTCGAACTTTCCTCTCTCTTTAAATAACAGCTATGATACTTCAAATTCTAGAAAATTACCTCTGCTTAGATTCATCTAGAGCATTCACATAAAGTTTTATGAGGTTTGCTTTCAATCTTGTCTAGATATTATCAATAGTTTAATAGATTTATGTAATCACGAAACTATTGAAAATACCTAGGCAACAGCAAAGGCAAACCACATGTAGATTTATGTGAATGCTCTAGACTCTAGACGAATTCTAAGCAGCGCTAATTGTTCAGGTTTTTAATATTATAACTATTTTTCGAAAATATAAAAAAATCGAGAAAGCTGCCCCGCGTATGCCAAAGGTCCAGACGACCCTTAAACTGAGATCCTAACCGCTATCTGCCTCCACCGAGTATCGAACCTCGAACCCCTTGATTACAAGGCGACGGCGTTAACACAACATCATCCACTAGATAGGCTAATAAGGACTGAACATATAGTTTTTAATGCAAGACAATGTTTCTTTGCTTTGTTTTTCTTCATTTAAGTCCACTCTTGTTCGGTTAGTCTAATCGAGAGTGGAGCTACAGTTTAAAGTGGAATCTTAACCACTGTGCCTCCTTCGGAAATCGGAACCCGATACCCTTTGATTACAAGGGAGGAACGTTTAACATATCACCACAGGGAAGATCCGTAGATCGTAGATCTTGAATTGTGTATGTGAACATTTCCTATAATCCTATGGTGGTCCAACGTCGGATAATATCAGTTTTGTGGACACAACAAAGTATACATTCAGGATGTAGCCATAGATCCAACAATGTCTGAACTCTCTTCCCACAGTATATTGCTGGAAGGTGAGGAAACGCTGCTATTAAACTACCTTTAGATTTCACCAGTGGGCAAGATACAAGAACAATCAAAAACTCAATATACTGACAAGGCAGAAATTGATATACTTTAAAAACATAAACGTTACGTTTCAACCTTCTAGCAAAGTCTTCTTCAGACTCTGGACCAAATACAAATGAAATAAGGTAGTATAAAACATGAAGATATATATAGATACACAAAAGTTGTTTATCTGGAACATTCCTTTCCAGGTGTTCCAGCAGGTGGCCTTCTCCTGTCAACTGTTGATTCACCTGACAGGCGATTTAGATAAACATTTCCTTTCATCTGGAACGTGGTTGGACTCCTTATCTCACACTCTTTTTCCTTATCCAATCTTTCTTCATTCCTCTTCCTTCTTTTCTCCCCCTTCGCTGTTGTCCTTTCCATTCTTTCTAACACCTTCTTTCATTCTTTGTTTATCTTCAGTCCTCCCCTTTGTCTGTATTTCCACCATCCATTTTCTCACTAGTACTCTCTTCTCCCTTCCTATCTGCTTAGCCTCATCCCACTGTATGTTTTGTTCTGTTTTTCTCGTATGCTTAGATATCGCATTTCTCTCTTAAGTAATACAACAATTATTAACAAAAATGCACGAAAATCCGATTAGATTAGTAGTAGTTTCTTCCACAAGCTTTGCGTTTTTATTTTAGCACATTTTTTGCCAAATATACACGACACAAAACAATTGTTTGTCCTTTAAAACTAATGTTTTAAAATGTTTGTGCATGATATACGCCTGTTAGTGACAGTGTTTAATATTTTGGAACCGATTTTTGAGGAAATTATTTTTCATTATTTCTCGCGCGGCAAATACCGATGTTACGGCTCCGTGTGTCGGTCGATGCGCTCTCCACCTCCGACAAAATCACGCCACTATGCCGGGTATCGCAAACTGTCTCACGCCATTTTGACCCGTGATGCAAAGCTTTCCTATAGAAGGTGAAATATCTTGTGAAACATCCACTTACACGTGGTTTCCTGTAGCTGTCGCAATTATTCCATGTGTAACACCCATTTTCCCTTAAATAAAATGCTGGAAGACGTGCGCATGATACATGTATAAATATTGTACATTTTGGTATTCTTTTTGAAACCCTAAAACATAAGAATGTTTGATTTTAGCTGTATTTTAGGTTGCTTAAGCACAAAATGTGTTGAACTTTTTCACAAAAGGCCACAATTCGCATTTTTATCCCAAATTTGCTTTATTTTGCGATTTTGAATAATTGAAAATTTTGTTTAGAAAATACCACTGCACATTCATAAACACTTTTTCCCAGCAATTGACATTTATTCAGTGTTACTGCGTTTGTGAGAATCAAGGACCCTAATTTAATATTAGGAAACTTGAAAATGCACTGTTGGTTATGCAACCCAACTTACAGCTGTCGCATTTGGGTTGCATAATGAGCAGTGAAGTGTGAGTGAGGCTTATGAATACTAAGCAGTTAGCGACCCACTTCCTGTCTGTCATGTGTGTGCTTAAGATACAGACAGGGTAATTGGCACGCAACGAAGGGTTCTCGATATAATTATGCACATAACGAGCAGAAGATGAGTGTGTGGAGCAAATTCATTTTGATTTTATTAGAATTTGCCGAGTCGTGTTCAAAAGTTTGTTTACGACTTGGTACACACAGGAGATGTATAGGAAGACGAAGATGTAGGAATTACATTGAGATGGACCTAATTGAAATCGGTGAGGATGGAAAAGATTGGAGAGATCTTGCCCAGGATATTCGGGTTTAATAAGGCTAGAGAGTTAGTTAGGAGATGTACTGCGTATTATGTATTGCAGTGAAATGTCAGCAAGAAGTGAAGGCCCTACCAGGACTCGAACCCATCTCTCTCGCATACCGTGCTATTGCTACACATAGTTCAAACGTTTTCTTTTCTAAAAAGTACCATTTATGGAATATTTACTAAACAATGCAGATTATAATATTTTTTAAATATTATTCTACAACTTGGTGCTTAAGTGTTTGTTTTTATTCGCGGATTTTTAAAGTTCAGTATAAGTTTCCAATTTTGAAATTAAAATTCAAATAATTATTAACTGTTTATGAAATATAATAATAAATAACTATACACAGAGGCGAGGTTCCCGGTTGGAAACTCATTTTAAAATGCATAATTTGGGAAAATCATAAGGGGGTTGAGATTTCTTCCCTCCCTTATTAAAGGGCACGCGAATTTGGGAGACCTTCTTGGTTATGAGCCTTATCCTGTATTAATTCAAGAAGACAGATAACCGAAGTGATGACGCAACCAGAATATATTAATAATTTCAAATTCAACATTACTTCTGCAGGAAGAATCCAATTTTCCTCATGTTCAACTTAAGACAATCCCTTAAGGGACTAATTAAGTCATATGGATAACATTTCAGTGTGAAAAGTTAGATTTGTTTCTTAAGGTTTGTGTAAAAGTGACATGCCACACGGTAGGGTGACATTTGCGTATGAATTTAAGTCAGGTGATTTTTTTGATAAAAATCACTGATTTAAATAACTTTAAATAAATAATTTATAGAATAATATATATAAAGATTTTGTAGACACCAGAATCACTTTTGGGGAAAGTACATTAATCTTGTAATCATTTAACGGTGTTTATTAGACTCTAAGCAAGAAACATAACGGACACAAAATATATGTACTGATGTTTTGAAGCTCGTAATATGTAAACTAAATTCTCTTGATTTAAATATCAATAATTTTTATGGGCAAAAATAGCAAACATTTTGCACAGAAAATCATACAAGATACTAATCATGTTACACTGTAAGTAGTGTCATTATCATTATACTGTAAATAAACATAAAGCTGAAATTTTGCAAACTTACATTAAAAAAATTGCCAAATTCAGCTAAAAAGGCTATAACAAATATTTTAAGTTACAGTTATAGAGTACACCCAGAATGTTTTATTTTAACTAGAAGAAAGGTTATTGAAATTATTATTATTATAGTTTCTTTAACACACTCAACAATTATTACCATAGTAGGGAATACACCGTATCAGAAACAAAACAATGATATTTACATATATTTTTTTAGTTGCTTTAATCAAACTGTTCAAATGTATTACTAGAAAAAACATTCCTATAAGGAACATATATCTATATGTATGGTGCGTAAAATCATACAAGCATTTGTAAGTGTTGTTTTTTTAAAAAAATAAAAAATGATTTAAATAAAAACAATCATCAAAAATGATTTTTGTAACAAAAATGTTGATTTTTAACCACCCAGCTTTAGGCTGAACAGGGTTTCTAAATCTAAAGATATCCCTTGTGAATTGCACCTTACCTTCAAAGTATAATGCAGGGAATGTGATCATCACCACGCTCCAGTCGCTTATATCCCCCTCTAGAAATCAATTTTTTAGAGGCTGGGTAAGTCCCAGAGTCGCTTGAATGCAGAGAAATTGTAAATTGTGACATCCGAGCTCGATATCGTGGATAATCTTGCACAAACTTGTCCAGACTTGCCCAGACCTGTAGCTGGTTTTAGCCGAGAAAGGTTTTTTTTTCAGAGGAAGTGGGGAGACGCTTATCTTGAGAGGAGATGAGTGAAGGTTAGGCCAAACCAACAGGCACAGGGCCTTTTGATGGTTGATTGCTAGCAGGTGAAGACAGAGGGATACAAGGAGTTTGCGATATCGAACAGGGTGAGTTATCACTATCCATCAATCTGCCATTCTCAGTCAGAAGGGTTGGGATAAAACATATGTAATGTTATTTATTTAAGTTAACTCTTATGTAGCCTCTTTCGGGGCCTTTGTTGCAAGCGAGTGGTACAACGTAGGCGACGAGCTACTTCCGCATTGGTTCGATCCCCTGTTCTACAGCGTAGAACGCTACGAAATAGAGAGATTCCCACCTATAAAAACCCACCTGAGGTATCGAAGCCAGATCTCCCGCGCGGTTGTCAGACGCGCTACCATCTGCCCACAGTGGCTGCTAATTCGTGGCTCGAATCGGAAAAGAGTTGGAAACCACGTCACCTGAGCTGTTTTCCCCTTTCTTTACGGCAGTCATTTACGGAGCATATTGATTGGCATGTGCATCGGCACTATTTCAAAGCAATGATTAGCACCTGCGTTTGCGTGGAGTTCCTCATCTCCTCTCTTGAATCTTCACCTTTAACCTTTGTAACTTTTGACCTGTTTACATTATAGATCGGCATTCACCAGCGACAAACCTTTGATCAAAAGGGGTAGTTTGGAATGAACCGGTAGGAAAAAATGGACGCAGTTCAAACGAACGAGCTGAAATTGGTGAGCTCTTATCAACGTCCCCCCACTCCCTCACCATTATCATCGCTGTTGAAGAGTGAAGTTCGAAAAAAACAGACATTCAATTACATGACCGTTCCCACGGATGCAACACTCGTTCAAATGCTTTAGTAAAGTCACATTTTCACTTTACATACAAGCGAGCATGAAGTTGCGAATGTTTCGCCAGAGAACAAGATCCTGAATGGGCATTGGAGATGAATCTCCGGAGAATTTATGCGTACGATTTGCTAATGGTCTCTAACGACCACTAACCCCGAAGTGGGCCCCATACGAAAATCCTACAATAGATCATTTTGATTGAGAGAGAAGAATATCTCGCAGTATCATCACTTTTTTCTCTCCGAGTTTTAAACCATTTATTTCTTTGGAAATTGCTCTAGTTTCAGCCTGCGTGAATCAAAATTGCATCTGATTTCAACTGTTTTGAAATGTTTTTGCAGCGTCTGTTATCGGTACTAGATTGTACTGAAAAGCTGGCGAGGTTTAGCTTCTAAAGCCATTAATGCCCATGCATTAGTTTAAAATTTATAGATAACATCCATGCTTTTACCTTGAAACCTGTTTCACAACATTTGTTTTATACACTACATGGCTTGTGACAGAAACACACAGACCAATGAGATAAGTATTGTCATCAGAATAGCTAAACATAGATGTCCTTCCTTCACATATATTTCTGACAATGTAATTCTATCCACATCTTTAAATACACGACCTTTCTCTTTGTAGTTATATTTTAGATTTGAGATTTCTTTTAAGTATTATAAATGGCAAACTGTTATCTATTAAATTCTTGCCACCTTTTAAAACACAAACCTTGTGTACTAGCAGAAAATGTCATAATGTTTTTATACAAAATCTCCAAGACTATATTAAAAACTATGCCAGAAATAATGACATTTATAACCCCTTCCCCATTACCTTCCCCATTACTTGAACATTACCTGTGGAGGATTTTGACAACAATATATATATATATATATATACAACAATATGCAAAAACAACAGAATTATATACTATAGTTGCTTCTAATGCAATAGTTGCTTCTTACAAGTATTCTTCAATTTTCCTAGGATTATTTTTCCATTAGATGTTATTTGTAGACATTTCATACCATTGAGGAATACCTGTCAATTCAAAACAAGCAACAGTTTTTCACTCACATTTTACAACACATTTTTAAGAATATATATGATGATGATGAACATGAATCACACCATTCTTTAAAAACTGACTCACTTCCAGGACACTCTGTACAGTTTTATCTGATCAATATGACAACGCTTTTCAATAGACGTATTTTCAACATTCTCTAATAATACAGAAACTGGGGTTAAACATGTCCTGATGACACATGGACTCTTGTACAATATACTTAATGATTTTGTAACATCATCTACCAATGATGCCCTAGGATGAGTCCTTACATCTACTTTATCATTGATTTGATACGTCACATTACTGTATTTTTTCTTGTAACTTTCACGTTTATGTCACTCACTTTTCATTTCTTCTAATGCACGAGACCATTTTATTTTATTACCTTCGGTAGAATCCAACATTTCATTAGCAGTCAATTGCCAATTTTGCAACAATGGATCAAAACGTTTCCTTCCTAAGAAGAGTTCTGCAGGGATACATTCTATTGACTGATGGTGAGTGTAATTGAAACAATACTGTAAATAATACAAATATTTTGACCACGTCGATTGGTTTGTGGAACAAAAACATCTTAAAGAGCTTGTTTCAGATTTCTAATCATTCTTTCATACAAGTTTCCTTTTGGATTCCATGGATTAATTGTAATATGTTTGCAACCGATACCATACAGAAATTCACTGAATAACTCAGAAGTATAATAACTAACGTTATCTGAACAAAATTGAGAAATATATCCTAAATTTGAACAATATCTTTGCAAATGTTGAATTATTATTTTCGAGGAAACTTGTCGTAAAGCTTGACACCAAACATATCTACTAGCATTACCTACTACCACCAATACATACTTGAAACCATTTGAATTTGGCAAAGGTCCCAAAATATCATAACTCACTCTGTGTAAGGGATGCTTAATGATTTCCGATGACAAAACACCCATTGGAGTTTTATTTCTGTTCTTAGTTAGATGACACAATTTACAACTGGTTACTCTATCCTTTACAACGTTGATTTTCCCAAGTAAAATTTCTTTGAAGTTTTCTCAAAGTTTTGGACCAATTTGAATGTCCTCCACCTATGGCATTGGTATGATAATATTGAATTAACGGTTCAAGTAAGCGTTTTGGAACCAGTAGGGTGATTTGGGGAAACTTCGACGTTTCAGGAACTTCCACATTTTGTAGTTGGAAACACTGTGCCTACGAACTGCTTACAAGGAACACGTCCACGTGTGAAGTGCTGTTTCCGCCAGGTTGATGAATTACGGATGGTACCTCTAAAGTTCAGAAAAATTAAATCGAAGTACAGGTGAGTGTCAAAGTACTAATACATAGTAGTGATATAAAAATGCATGGATTGAACGTAAGATATAAGAAACAGGCCGAACAGATTTTGATTGTGTTGCATGCCAGGTAATGATCGGCTGTTATTACCTCCATTTACGTGTGGTCGTTGAATAGTGGCAGTGTTGCCAAACGCAGATAAAAATTATGAAATGGTACTGTGCATTTTCGGGTAACTCCGACACTAAAAAATCTGGGAACTTCGACATCGGCTTGTTTATTATACTATTGGATCACTAGAACGAATGACATAGCTCGCAAGACAAATGTATTAATGGATGATTATTCCGTATATTTACAGATCCAATATGGTGACAAACAAATGCAGTTGGACTGTCGAAAATATGAGTGCAGCAGCAGACGCTGTGAAATGTGGAATGCCTTTAGCCACAGCAACACGAACTTTCGAAGTTCCACGAAACACTTTATGTGACAAAGTGAAGACTGCTTGTGTACGACCAGTATTAGGAGGACATGCAACGTTCACTGCAAAGCATGAAAAATAATTGGAAGAGCTTGTGTAAATTAGATGCTTGTGGCTATGGAATGACTATTAATGACTTGCGTCGTGTTGCCTACGCGTTCTCAGATTTAAATCAAATTAAACGTCGATTCAACAAATCAGCACAAATGGCTGGACACGACTGGGTGTATGGGTGTTTGTCACGTCATCCAAAGTTGAGTTTATGAAAAGCGGAAAACTATCATTTGCTCGTGCCAGATGTATAGCCGAAGAAAATGTTGAAAAATTATTTGAGCAAGTAGAAAAGTGCTATGATGAACTGCATTTGTGGGACAAACCTGGTAGTATTTTCAACTGCGATGAATCAGGATTGCAATTAATTTATAAGCCAGGGAAAGTTGTCGCAGTGAAAGGAAATAAGGCAGTTTATGCACAGACTAATCTAGAAAAAGGTGAGACAGTCACAATCATGACATGTGCCACAGCTTGCGGTCAATTCATACCTTCCTTCGTTGTTATGAAAGGGAAAAGAAATAATGATATCTATCTATCAGGAATGCCCCCTGGAACTAAAATCGAGATGGCAGATAAAGGACATGACATCTGTGGTATTTTCCAAATTCCTTGAGTGCTGACGGCAGAGACTGGGTGCAATGTACTGCGTGTCACACTTGGTATCACGAAAAAAGTGTCCCTGGTAGTGACGATCCATACTTCGTATGCTACAATTGTTCTGAGAGTGATTAGGGACTTGTTAGCTTCCCACCACTGTTATTGGAGTGTATATATGGCATTTTTTAAAGGAGTATATTCAATATTATTCTTGAAATTTACTTATAGTATACAATATATAATATATAGTATGTAAAAATAATTCCACAGAATATTAAAATGTACGTAATATGCCTTGTCGAAGTTCCCCAAATCAGTGACGGAGTAACTGACATTTTACAAGTCTGTCACTAACATAAAATTGCACATACTCATGTTCAGCATATTTTCACATACGTTTAATATTATATCACAGATAGTGATAACTTTCAAAATAAAGTGCATATTGTGCCATCACATTGTTACGACCTTACTTATTTTGTAACTTTGCAATGTCGTGTTAAAAGAAAAATTGATATAGTGTTACCTCATGTCCTTGTTAATGTCCGTGATACTACATGTTGTATGGCTCGGGTTGTGACGCAAATACGAACGCGCCAATCAAGGCGTTGTTGAACAAATGTATTCACCTTTCTGTAACAATCTAATGAAGTCAGCTCGCTTAAGACAACTGGCATTTATTACGATGTAAATATAGATTTGCCAATCAAAGATTATCAATGTTTGATGAACTAACCTAATTGTAATTAAATAATGGCGGAACATTTAAATTTGTATAATTCCAAAATGTAAGATTTTATCAACGTTAAGGAAATAATTGTTAACTCAAATGAATATGTAAACTTTCTTTGTAAATTATTAATTGCCAAACTATGTATTTTTCAAATATCTTTCTGTTGTAATTTGGAATATTGTAATAAGAAATTACCTAAAGCCAGGTGTTCGATGCTGGAACTTTGGGTATAAATACGAAGTAGTTTGGTCCGTAAGGAGGTCTGTTCTGGTGTCAGTCTAGAAAGAAGTGAATAGGCGCAAACCGTTCTTCTGTAAAACCTAGACTGGCCAAATAGGAACGGTCTAATCTAGGAAGAAGTGAATAGGTGTATACCGCTCTTCTGTAAAACCTAGGTTTGGGCCACCCTAGTTTGACCTTTCTAGTAAGTTCAAAATTATCTACTAACAATTGATCTCCAAGTTCCAGTTACGAGTTACCTAACCACTGGCTGTAAGCACTCAAGCAGTGAATAAACATTTCGTTGAAACTTCACGACGTTGGTTGGATTTGTTCTGCACCTACCCTGAAGATAGGTTTCAGTGTAGACCCTTAGAGCCTCAATGCTCCCGGCTATAGGAGTAAAGGGTGAGGAAAGTTACTAGGAACGTAACAACATGCTTCCTTATTTTTATATTTGATGATGATTCCCTGTTTAATGAATGCCTGTCCTTTATTTCTAGTTTTCATGTAAACAATTCCATTACGCACACAATGATTAGGAACTTGTTCATTGGCATTGATTTTGATCTTTATGACATTTATATCATCATCTTTATCGTACTGAGAATGATCATACATTCTTGAAAGAAAATCTGCGATTAAATTACTGGATGATGGAATATGATATAAATCGAAACTAAATGAAGAAATAAATTCAATACACCTTGCAAATTTACTATATTTCTTCGCTCTCTTCAACATGTGAAATAAAGCCATATTGTCTACTCTAACGGTAAATCTTTTACATTCAAAAAAATATTTGAATTTCTCTAATGCTTGAACTTGGCTGGTTAGTTCTAGTTCATTTATTGTTTTATTACGTTCTGTTTCCTTTAATCTCCTTGAAAAGAAATATACTGGCTTTAGTTTGCCTGAATCGTTCTCTTGTATTAGACAAGCACCATAGGCATTTAATGAGCTGTTACATTCAAAAACGATTTTTTTTTTGGAAAAATTAGGGAGAACTAGAAATACATGCTCACGAAATTTACTTTTTATTTCTTGGAAGGCATTTTCATGAAATTCAGTCCAACGAAATTTTTTCTTGGGACTGTTAAGTTCATTTAATGGTCCTATTATTTGAGCATATTCTGGGATGAATGAATTATAATAATTAAGTACGCCTAAAATTCGCATTAATGATCTACGATTTTTAGGTCGAGGAAGACATTGATTCACTTTGATTCTTTCAGAATCAATGTGCATTGGCTTGTCATTTATTACATAATCAAGAAATTGTATTTCTTTCAACATAAATTTACTTTTGGAATTGGAAATAGTAACATCATATTTTTTGAGTCTACCTAATACAATATGTATGTGTTCAAGATGTTCACATTTTTGAAACAATGACTATATTATCGCAAAAATATTCAACAATTTGGCCACGTAAATCTCCTAACATTATTTGCATCATGAGCGCTAGACAAGCACTCCTAATAGAATTCCAATGGGGAAGGATTTAAATCTATAACTTGCAGTTGATGTCGAGAATGAAGTACAATCTCTAGAAGCTTCACTTAATCGTACCTGATGATACGCCTTTCTAACATCTATAACAGAAAACACTGACCCTTTGCTAAGGTTACGTAATGACTCTTGCATGAAATTTGCTTGTAAACCATCAAAAATTACCTTTTCATTTAGTTTTTGGTAATTAACAACAAGCCTTTTACTATTATTCTTCTCTCGTACGACGAAACGGAGCTGAATAAGCAGATTGCGATTTCTCAATAAGATCAAGATCTAAAAGTTCCTTCACACAATCGTCTACTTCTTTTTGTATTTCGCGTGACTGTACATAAGGTTGTTTGCGCACTGGTTCATTGTCTTTCAGATGAATCGTGTATTAAAATCCATTAAATACACCAACTCTATCAGCAAATACCTCATGATATGAATTTAATAACATACCTAGTTCTTCCGTGTATTTATGCGATGTTCTCTGAATTTTTCTTTTTCTGCTGTTAGAACCGTTTAGTATTTGGTTTCTAAATAAGAACTCCAAAACTTGAGATTGGAAGGGTATTACCTTGCATTGTCATTGAATGAAGATGCCTCAAACGCCGTTCTAAATTTTACAACCGCGTTTTACATGCTTGCTTGATTGACCAGATGGAGGCACATTGCACAACGTTTAAGGCCCCACTTTAAACTGTAGGTCCAGTCCCGATTAGCCTTTCTGTTCATAAAATGGACCTAAACCAATTCACATAGCTTGATTGATTGATTTGGTTTATTTTCCTTTGCTTCTCTGCCACTTTGTGCTAATCGCGAAGATGAGGATGATATGATGAAATCGATTAAGGGGCACCCTCATAGACCATACATGTACAGGCTCGGAATTCGAACCCGATACCCATGGCGTCGTAGCGACTGTGCTAATGGAAGTCGGAACGTTGTGGTTTAGTTTTTCCATGCGTTTGGTTCTCTCTACTTTAAATTGAATTTATTTATCCTCACGCTCGCTTTGGGCCATTTTCTCCCAACTAGATCTGCGTTACTGAAAACAGCGGGGGATGTAGTTCTTACGTGCGAGGGGCGAGCGAAAAGATATACGGCCCTGAGGCGTGCGGTTGACGGTCAGACGTCTGATCGGATGTGGTTCTGAGGTGAAAGTAATCCATTCGACTTAGGGATATCGTAAATTTGTCTGAAGCCCCTTCGCAGCATCCTTGCTACTTGATGTTTCCTATTTGCACTTTTGTTTCCCCTCCGCTCCTTGATGGCTTCCTCCCCCATCTTCGTGGAGGAAATAGAATCAAAGTAAGCCGAAAAGACATGCAAATGCTTTGGAGGATATTCATTGAATGGGTTCGCCACAGCAATCCCCTTCATCTTCCATATGTGCTGGCTGATACATTATCTTACAAGATGCGTGTTACTTGTTTGCTTGCTTCCGATACCAACGGTAACACAAATGCTAGGATAAGCTATATATTTTCCTTAAAACATACCCCACGTAAAGTGTGTTGTTTGTATTATTAGTTGATTCTTTATTACTAAATCGTCCCAGGTTCGATTCCCGGTGGAGGCACATAGTGGTTCGGATCCCACTTTAAACTGTAGGTCCAGTTCCGATTAGCCTTACTGTGCATAAAGTGGACTTGAAGCACCAATTCAATCAATCAATCTTTATTACTACAGGGTGAGGCAAAGTTCAGGTTACGTGCACACAAACATATCATGATTGATATCTACGGTAATGGTTACAGTTGCACTACATGTTCAATATGCGCACAACCTGTTTGAATGTCTGCTTCAAGTGGTGGAAGTGATTTGGGAGATGGCGCCTGCGATCCTTTCTTTGAGTGGCTCGAGGCTCGTAATTTTCTACACGATGGCCTTACATGTCCACACAACTAAAATCTAGGTGTGTTAGGTCTTGTCACCGTGGTGGCCATTAATCAATGTAGCCTGACTTTTGACTGTATTATAATTTCACTACTTCTGTTGTACACACATACATACGTGTGTGTGTGTGTGTGTGTGTGTGTATTCAAAAGTCACAGGACCCCTTTTATTTTAGAAACTGAATTCAAAATGAAATATTTGAACACCCCAGCAAAGGGTGAGAGAGGCCTACCTTCAACGATATAACCGCAACATGACCGCCATATTTAAACAATTAAATTAAATAAAACCATGGGTTCATGTCACGTGTTTCAAATGGAAAGGAGTCGTTTGTCATGTATTAAATCTGGTCTGTGTGTGTGTGCGTGTGTGTGTAACGTGAAGTGTCAAGGAAGCACAGACACATACACACACACACAGACACACACACACACTATCAATCCATGTAGAACAGCAAATGTAATAAAGTATGTCTTTAATGTAAAATCACTGTATGTACGCGTAAATAATAATATATTATTAGTGGCTTACAACCTCTTACAATTCCGCAAATTGTCTTCATTCCTGCCATGTCTGTAAAACGCCTACAACGACCTGTATAGTGATTGAAGGTGTAAGCAAGATGTGATTTTCTTGACGCTCGCGCACTTTTAGCCTTTATAGGCTAGTGAGGACGACGACGGGTGATGTTTACATGAAATTGATGAAGGGACACTTACAACAAGTAGATGGCACTCGAACTCGTAACCTTCGGAACCACTCAAAGTGCTCGGTCAGTGATGCTCTCTAAGATGTTTCTATACTGGTGTAAATGAATTGGAAAGAGGCACTTATAAATGAATAATCTCTGATGCTATTAAGCTAGGTGGACAGCTTCGTTTTGGGAGTAGGAAAAGGCTCGCCCAAGAAAGTTCCGTAGAGAGCACGATACTAGAGAATGCACCTGAGGAAGCGCTATCTGGAGTTATGACAGCCCGAAGGAGCCCGTTCGTAATCTTGAAATTGAGCTTGTATCCGAGTCTCCGTCTGTAGATCCTCCCCCTCCCCCCGGCGGCCCCAGACAGAGAGTGTGGGACGTAACAGGTGTGCGGGTGGCTCTAAACTGATTGGTAGACGCCATCCACCACGAAGGTACGGGTTCTCCGAGACAGCCTCGGGATGATGGAATCCACCCTCCACGCGCACCCCCTACAGGCTTTAGCGGTCCCGACGAACTTAAATATACGGTTTGTGTTTCCATCCCCCTACCACCACAACCCTCGGTCTAGGTTTCATGGGGGGCGGGGGAGAGACAGAGAGGGGACACAAAAAAAAATGAACGCTGAAATTTTTTCACTAACCAAGTCACGTTTGCCCGTCTGTAGGTTTTTGGCCGTGTCCGACGGGAATTCCTTTCCTCTAACTGAACCCATTTATTTCCGAGGCATACATCTTCCCAGCACGCGCTTTGACAGACTTCTCGTCTCCTCTGCCTTAACTAAGTTTCCTCCTGGGGGGCGACGGGGGGCGAGAAAAGCTCTCTATCGATTTCTACTCTGCAATGTTCAGGCGTCATAAAAAAGGTACGTAGCATTACTTTTCGGTGAGCTTTAGGAAATGGATGTGCATGCATTTCCTGTAGGGTCATCCCGCTAGGGACTATTTTTCGGGTGTCGTAAAGGCATGTCAAATCGGAGTGATACATTAATGTAGAGTGGACTTGTGTCTCAAGATTCTTCAGGCACTTCTCTCGTTCCAGAATTTGTCGGTAAGGTGTGACTGACGAGCGGGAGAAGGGGGTGGGAATTTTTCTTCAGTAGGGTGTGGTGCTGTTCACATCGCCTCTACCCCTTATGTGCCTTCATGCACAAGGGGGAACTCTGCCTTTTTATAGCGTGTAGGGACTGACATACCAGGAAATACCCAAATGTCTAGCTCCTTTCCACGTAGTACACCTTGGATTGCATTTAGCAGACTAGCTAGGTTATGGTGTCTGGACCCACAACCACCAATCGTCTGTGGAGCTTCCTGTATATTTGTGATTGTCCCTTCATTCGTCTCATCATTATTCATCCCAACGTCACTATTAGCCTAAAGTGGAAGAATGATTTAAGAACACGTACGCGTAACTGACTTACTCCCTGTCAATCCAAAATCGACGGCTCATTGCCGCAGAAACTTTAGTATTCTATTTGGTGATAATCCTGAGCAAGATAAACCCATTTTTGACAATCTTTACCAATTTATTTCATACCCCTCTTAATATTGATATTCCAGCTACGTCTCTGCCTTTCTACAGGTCTCTTACCTCTAGGACACCCACCAAGAAACCTGTAAACATTTTATCGTCTTCCATGCGTGCTACATGGCGTACCACCAGAAAAACTTACTGATTTTATTTATCACTTTTTGTAACCTTCACTGGCCTTATGTTTCAACTCAAGCCAATCTTCGTGCCGGAGTGGTTAGCACAGCACGCTACGACGCCAGAGCTCCCGGATTTGAATCCTGGAATGAGTGTTCTTTGTGAACACTCTAGATGAAATCACTTTGCCGAAGCTTACTATCAAAACAGAAGAATATCGTGCAGGGTAACGTATTATATTTATTGGTTTGGTCTTGTAATCAAGGCAGCGATACCCGGTTGAGGCACCTAGTGGTGAGGATCCCACTTAAACTGTAGGTCCAGACCCGATGAGCATATCTGTGCATAAAGTAAACATAAAGCAAAAAGATCTAGAACTCACTTTCGCCTTCTAGTGTAATCGATTAAGTTTCAAATAAATATTGTACTTTTATGTATGATACTTGATGATAGGATAAAAGTTTATAAGTAGAAAAGTACATATTGTTAATCTCCTTCACAGTTATCTTCCCTCTGCTCCTCTAGTCGGTATAACTATGTGAAGAATTTTAACCTCTCTAGCTGAAAGAATTTAATAAAAGTTTAGTTTATGCTACGGCCAATAGATGTCGTAGTTGTGGTGTTACGTCACCAACCCTTCCGATATCAGTGAAAAGTGTTGTCAAGCATTAACTTCACTTGCATCTGGCACACCCTTATCAACTTGTCTTACCGGACACCAGACCTGACGGAAGGGTTAAAAACTTATTGGATTTGAATGCATGTAGTGGTAATGCTTTATTATACATTAGTAGTTATTTTGCTTAACATTATTTTATTTAGTTATGTAGTAGTAGCCTATTATTAATTGTTTACTAAAGCTTCAATTAGCTTATTTCAGTCAAATCTCTACGCAGACATTAATAATAGATATTACCCAATGTAAAAGTGGTACAATTGGGATTGTTATTTGAATCCATTGAACGAAACAGCAGAGAGAGTCACTTGTTATTTCACAATAATTATATTATGATTTTTAAATTAGAGTTATGGTTACGTAGAAATGTATTAATATTATTACGAAATTGTTACTATATATTCAGTAATAGTTTATATGTATCATTATTATTGTTCAAATGCAATTAAGCTTGTTAATAAGCTATCCCAAGTTATCCAGTGCATTTTCATGTTTTGATGAAAGCCTTTGAAAAACCAGTTACGCTGGTTATTAGCTATTGTTCATCTGTATTTCGGAGGGGTGTTCTACAGCCCAATTGAAAACCAAACTTTTGTAACGTAATTCTCAATCAGAGAAAGAACGAAAGGGCTATATCGGGAACATGGGTCTGCTCTGAAACCTTCTCAGGTGGGTTTAAAGTAATGCTCGAACTACCGGTTAGATAATGGTTTATTATTGGAAAATCAGTTTGAGTACATCCGGGTAATAGCAGCACGAGATCTGGAATCTGGGTATTTATGGATTTTTGTGTGATAGAGTATGTATGAAGTTGATCTTATAAAGATGGTATATAGTACTTTAGTCTGTGGAACCTTTTAGTATCCAATGTCACGTGCCAGTTCCGACGACACAATGAAAAATGCAAGGAACAAATGTTTCCCGAGAGCGACGATCGATGGCAGAACTCCATATAAAGAAGAGCAGAGTTCATTGTAGAAACTAGGAGCGGGGAAGAGCGATTATATATATTATAGTAAATGCAAAATATATAAAGGAAGAGTATAAAAATTATAGAAGGAGTGAATAAAATGTTGTATATAGCCAATTAAGATAAATAAGAATATGCTCGTATATGAAACAATTATGAAAGTTAATAAGTGAGCAAATGAATTCAGAAATGTATCTCCTTTCTGATCCTAGTGATCAAAATTTGATTTAATACCTCTGACGAGAACATCATCAGCTTTTGTGTTTGTCTGTCCCTCGGTGGCGCTGTGTCCAATTAGACGCCCCGAAGCACTTACGGTTGCGCTCCTTATTAGACGCACTGGGCCATAGGCAGCGCTTGCTGTTAGCGATCCTGGGCTATTCCCCTTTTGGTGGTTACATAGGAGGTGGAGCTACTGTCAGTTTAGTCGCCCCTAATCTTTCATGTCGTTTGTATAATGGCAAAGAAGCGGGGAAAGCGAGCGCATATATGTAATAAATAAGATTACGCTTTAAAAGGAAAGACAGTAAATTAGAAGAAGAAAAGAAGAATAAGCCTTTTCCAAAAATAGAAGGAAAAAAAAGAAGAAGAAGCCTTTTCCCAAATCAAAGATAGGAAGGAAGAAGAAGCCTTTTCCCAAAAGAGAAGGAAGAAAAGAAGGAGAAGCCTTTTACCAAAATAGAAGGAAGAAAAGAAGAAGCCTTTTCCCAAATCAAAGATAGGAAGGAAGAAGAAGCCTTTTATTAAAATAGAAGGAAGAAAAGAAGCCTTTTCCCCAAAATTGTGAGAAGAAAAGAAGATTTCCTTTCAATTATACAATTATTCATAAGAAGAATATAACCGACGTAAATTTTGAATCAGCATATATATATATATATATATATATATATATATTTCAATGTACGAGGGTCACTATTTATATTTTGAGCCTTGGCAACACTGATTGAAGTTAGGCGCGATTTGACGTTTGCACGGAATCGTCTGGCATTATTGACCATAACGTACTTCAAATGTTTTGTCAATAGCTTCATTTGTGTTGTTTATGTTGCCTTGGAGATTGCGCGACAACAATAAAATGGAATTAACTCGTGAACATTTTCGTGCGATGATTTTTTACGATTTTCGACGTGGATTATCAAGACAAGAGTGCATCGATCAACTTACTTCCACATTTGGCGATGAAGCCCCATCCTTTGCCACTGTGAAACGCTGGTATAACGAATTTAATCGTGGCCGCCATTCGCTCACCGACGAGATTCGCGAAGGTCGTCCAAAATCAGTTGTTGTTCAAGAAAACATTGATGCTGTGCAAAACCTAATACTGCAAGATCGTCATGTGACATACTGTGAGATTGAGGCAACCATAGGCATTAGTTCCACCAGCATTGTATAAAATATTACATGATCATTTAGCTGTGAGAAAGGTACGTTCTCGTTGGATCCCACACAATTTGCTGAAAACTCAAAAAGACGCTCGCGTCAATTGGTGCAAACAAATGCTCAATAAATACAATCGTGGTGCTTCAAAAGACGTATATAAGATTGTAACAGGTGACGAATCATGCATATATGCATATGAGCTGAAACGTAAACAGCAGTCGACTGTATGGGTGTTTCAAGATGAACCCAATGCAACAAAAGTTGTTCGCGCTCGAAGCACATCGAAACAAATGGTCGCCTGTTTTTCGGGAAAACTGGCCATGTGGCAACTGTGCCTTTAGAGGAACGTAGAACGGTCAACTCTGAATGGTACACAACAATTTGTTTGCCAGAGGTCTTCGGTCAAATACGGAAAACAAAGAAACGTCGTCGGATCATTCTTCATCAAGACAATGCCAGCTGTCACACATCTCGTCTAACAACCGACTTTATGAAGAGTCAAAAAATCGAATCGATGGGTCATCCGCCGTACAGTCCTGATTTGCACCCAATGACTTCTTCTTGTTCCCGAATGTCAAGAATAAATTGCGTGGACAACGATTATCGTCGGCGGAAGACGCCGTTGATGCGTTCAAAAACCATATTATGTAGGTGTCTCAAGAAGATTGGAAGAACTGCTTTGACAAATGGTTCGAACGAATGCAAAAGTGTATTGACCATAAAGGAGAAAACTTCGATAAACAATAAAGCAGTTTTCAATGCCAAATTCCTGTTTTTTCATTGTTAGGCTCAAAATATAAATAGTGACCCTCGTATATACAAGCTTCGCTATATATTTTATCTGTATTGTGTACAGTTTTCAGAATACAGATCCGCATTTAACTATATCCTCTTGGCTATAAAACGCTTTCTTATTTGGAATTCTCGAATAAAGAACCTGTCCCTTGAGATTAAGATATTTCTGTAGCCGTGGTGTAAGTTTATTTTAGGAAGTGCATTAGAGGGACTATGCACCAACAATATTGAGTTCGTGCGTGAGGGACTTAGGCAGCAACACTTTGTCTGCAGACAGACAAACGCGAGGCGTGGATAAAAATAAATCCATTTTAGTAGGGAAATCTAGTCGTATTAATACCCGCGTTTTGCAGTATCTTACCCCTTAGTGACGGATTTTATGTCATATTTTTTTCTTTGGTTACAATACAAATTGTTGTATGTACATTGGCAAGTTTCAGTGAATTATTCAAAAAGTCCTGACATATATATTTAAGTTAAATATTTATACATAAAAAATATAAATTTTAAAAATTCCGCCATCAGTTAGAGGTTTAGTACATAAAGGTTAGTACTTCAAGATTCTTAAATTTTTAATTGGCGTTCGTTCATTTACATCATAATGATTAGCATATTGGAGCAATTGAATCTACTGTGTTGGTCATATTTAGTCTTTTAATTATCAAACTTTATATTTTGTATCTTATACATTTTCTTCTTTTCGTTCTTGTTGTTTTATTAACTTTATTATATAATACAAAGCCGTAACAATATAGTAGACCAAAATATTCGAAAGCGCCATGAGGGTGCATGGAACGTTCTGTTCTCATTACCATTTTCGCTGTTATCTTAACGATGTTACCCAGGGTTGGAACCGCCGTGGTGGCCCTTTGCACAGTAATTCGGATAACACTTTAAACTGTAGGTCCAATCCCGAGTAGTAGCCTTTGAGGACAATGTTGACTATCCTTTTCCATTACCATGTAGCGATGTACTGAAGTCCTGGAAACCATTTGGTCTCGTTATATATGCCGTCTCGTCCTTTCTGCCGCTTTCCAAGAAGATGCTCGCGTGGTAAGAGATGGACTTGGACCCTTCTTCCACTCCGCATAAGCTACCCCGAGCGAATAAAGACAGAGCAGCACTTATTGCAACCCTCGACTCAATCCAGAGTCCATAAAATATCCTACGGTGGAGAAGGGTGGGGGGGCCAGGGCTCTGCTTCGGCAGGTCATTTGCTTCTCCCCTGGCGCTATCTGGGGACGGGAACTCGAATTAAAACCACGGCCACTTTACCCCATGGTATTATTAATGGTTGTATCCAAGTTATGGGTTATAAACAGGGGAGGAAACACGCCGAACCTATCTAAAGCCAATTTTGTTTCCTGTTTGTAGGATTGCACCTGAGGCAACTGGAGGGGAGGAGGATGGAGGATGTTGGACATAAAATCCAAATCCTCTGCTTGGGCCCGGATGGTACTTTATAGATTTCTTTGGAACTCTCGTTAGGTTTACGTTCAAAGTAGCAGGTTTTAAGTCTTTCCTTAAATGACAATGATTGATTAGCATATGTATTTTTGCTTCTCCTATTCAAATTATACTTAACATCAGTTTAATAATTGATTGACTGATTTTGTTTATTTTACTTTGCTTTTCTTCCACTTTTGGGTAATCGCGAAGATGAGGATGAGTGGTGATATGATGAAATTCACTCGCAAGGAACACCCATGTCTAGGCCGGGATTCGAACCCAGGACCCCTGGCGTGGTGGCGCGCTGTGCTAACCACTCCGCCACGGAGGTCGACTGGAGCTGAATAATGTCCCAAGTTAGTCATATTACTTTTTGAACATCCCATAAGTCTAGCTAGCGGGCCTACCTACAGTGTCAAACGTGAGCAAGAGGGTTAGCGATGGGCTGTGACTGAGGTGACGTCATCGGCTCACTGCCTGATTGGAGGATTCGGTAGTTATGACTCGCTTCTAAGTTCATCGTCGCGATTAACCCAAGTAGAAAAGTTGTGTATAATTACCAAAATAGAAGGAGACGAATCGTTTGTTTTCGACCTTGAACAGAACTACATGTAATGTTTTAGAAACACAGAAAATATATTTGTATATTACGAACTGTGTAAAATAGCCTTCAAATAACTTATATGTCCGACCTCGATGGCAGAGTGATCACTACAGTGCGCTACGACACTATGGGTCTCGGGGTTGAATCTCATCCTGAGCATAGGTGTCGCTAGTGAGTCATTTTATCAATTTGAGCGTATCATCACTCATTCTAATCTTCGTGATTTGTCAAAAGTGACGGAAAAGTGAAGTAAAATAAACCAAATCAAATAATCAATAATTTATAAGGTTAGACACTGTCGAAACTCTTTTCGAATCTTTTTCCCGAATACTCCTCTGAGAGATATAAGTTAATGTATGCTTATTTTAATCTTAGTATTTCAATCTGGCTATGTATCATACTCATTTTCTTTTCCCTACCGTTACTTAGATTTATGTTAACAAGACGGTTATGTTGGCAAAAATACAACTGTTTGTCATTTAAAGGCTGAAACCAAAATTTGTTGAAGATGGTCCTTTACATCGAGCTCCTTCCCTCAGGCGAAGAAAGAGGAGACAGGAAAACGAAGGGTAACGGGAGGAAAAAAGTAATTTTCCTCAGGAACCTAATATATGCAAATTCTACGAAAACAGAAACACTCTTACCTTTAGTGACATCTCTTGGCGACATCCGTAAACATCGTTAGTCTGACTTCGCCGACCCTGTCACTTTTTCCTTCGCCTTTTTCACCAGAC
This sequence comes from Lepisma saccharinum, assembly GCF_977018435.1. NCBI lineage: Eukaryota > Metazoa > Arthropoda > Insecta > Zygentoma > Lepismatidae > Lepisma > Lepisma saccharinum. The sequence continues at coordinate 19,226,493 of NC_139251.1, read as the reverse complement.
GAGACTTCTCTGCCTGGTGTATCTTCTTGTTCTTCGTAGAAATTCGTTTACAAGAGACCGTCAGGTCTCACTTATTGCACCAAACCCAAACAACTATCTGGTCAAGTTCCATATTCCATCTTCTGATGTCAGGCTATAGTACGTACATTCATAGTTAGGCGTGCATTCATGCTGAGGGTGTTAAGACTAGCAAGCCTAACCTAACAACAAATTCTATCCTCGTTTACGTCAGAAGAGGAGAAACAGCGCTCAAACTGTTTTTGAGTTTGGTGCGGTAAGTGATAAACCTGAGACTTTCTTCGTTAGGCTGTAGTGCCACGATATTTCCTTTATGAGTTGGTTTGAGTTTGTGTTTTAAGTCCACTTTATGCACAGTAAGGCTAATCGGGACTGGACCTATAGTTTAAAGTGGGATCCGAACCACTTGTGCCTCCACTGGGACCCCTTGATTACAAGCCAATGACGCTACAACTGCGCCAAGGCGGAGGCCCCATTTCCCTTATGAGTTAGAAGTCATGCTACTTGTTTTGAGGAAAATAGCATCACACTCTTGTCTTAGACAAAAAACACGTAGGGTAACTTATGGTAAGGGTTACTTTTGAAATTCTCTCTCCCAACTCAAAACCAAACGAACTGAAGGAAATGTTTCGATCTGGCAGTGAAGTTTGGAACTTCTAGTATCTATTGAATGTAGAAGCTACCAAGCAGTAGTGTATTTGGAGTTGCCAAAAACTACAAATAATATTCGTGTTACATGTAATACGAGTAGTAGAGGAAACGAACGGGAAAGGATGGCCTAACCCGGAAAAAATCCACCATCCAAATCCAAATGTTTGGGGAAAATCCGCCATCTTGGAAAATGGCGGCAAAAATTAACCTTAAAAATAAAAAAAAATATCTTTAAGACGGTGCATTGTACACAAAAAGTGAACATAATCGAAATGAAAGGGCAGAATATTTGCTAAATTTTGGTTTCTGTTGAATTAGAAAGATTTAAATATTTTCTTTATTTTTTTTGAATTAGCGGCTAAAAGTTAGTTTTCGACACAAAACAGCAAATATATAAGAAACTATGAAATTTACAACCTAAATTCACTAGACCAAATTCATAGATCATGATTTTCTCTAAAGAATGTTTTTTTGTTTCGTGTTGAGGAGATATGTAGTTTAATGCAGAGTCATGCATTTTCCAAAGTGTTCCATTTCCTATGAATTGGTGAAAACGTAACATATTATTTTCTGCAGTGATTCGTTCGCTTTCGTTTGTTGCATGTTACATCTTACTAACCACTTCACATTTCTTATGGGTAGTTTTAGTAAAAATGCGAAGCGTTTCATAGAATAGTGAGTTATTAAAATATGTTCAATAGATGGAAGCATCACAGCAAAAATACAAATAGTAAATATTTTCTAACGAAAGGCATTAATTCAATTACAGATATATAAGAACAGTTGCAATGATTTGCTTTGCAGAAAGTGTTTATCTATGTTTGTATTTTGCTTGCTGCTTTAGTACTTATTAACTCAGATTCCAAGTTTGGCGTAATTTATTAACGTGCAGCTAACAATGATAACTGATTCTTGCTAATTCTATGATTAAGAATTTTTCCTGAAATTTCTAAGCAAAGCAAAGTTAATCCGGACTAGTCATACACTTTAAAATAGAACCCGAACCCGGAATCCATTGATTACAAGGTAATGAAGTTAACACCACCATCGGGAGGCCAAAGGTGTTAGATCAGAGAAAAAAGTTCACAAACCGTTCAGAAAAAAATCAAAGCTTATCTGCTAAATTTTCACAACAGAGTTACTTATCTGCCTGAAATTTATTTTTTACCCTCTCTTTCTCGCTTAATATTTTTGCATCTCTCTCCTGTTCTTTCTGTTTTTATATTTCTCTTTTCAACATTACAAACTCTTTCTCTCTCTCTCCCCTCTCTGTATCCCTATTCAACTTTACAATCTCTCTCCCTCCCTTCTCTCTATCTTATTTCTACTTTACAATCTCTCTCTATCTTTTCAACCGTACAGTATCTCCCTCCCTCGCTCTATTCTTTTCAACTTTACAATCTCTCTCTCTCTCCCTCTCTATCTCTTTTTAACTTTACAATCTCTCCCTCCCCTCTCTCTCTCTTTTCAAATCTACAAGCTCTCTCTCTATCTCTTTTCAACTGTACAATCTCTCCCTCTCTTTCTCTATTTCTTCAACTTTACAATCTCTCGCCCACTCTCTACCGTTTTCCACCCTTACAATCTTTCTCTCTCCCTCTCTCTCTATATCATTTCAACTGTACAGTCTCTCTCTCTCTCTCTCTCTCTCTCTCTCTCTATCTCTTTTTAACTTTACAATCTCTCCCTCTGCCTCTCTGTCTTTTCAACTGTACAATTACTTTCTCTACCTATATCTCTTTTCAACTTTACAATCTCTCTCTCGAAGAAATTTCTTTTTCTATTTCTCAATATTATGCTTTGGACTCTTTCCTATTTCACTCTCTCTTGCCTCTGTTTATCAGTTCTTCAATCTTATCCCACACCCTCTCACCCAACTGTGTTTACGGTGTATAGGAATTTGTAAACAGTTGAATTCAGTTTCCCACAAACACCCACGAGTCCTGGGTTCCAAACAGAATTGAGGCAATCCAATTCAGTAGACCACAGCCTGAGGATTCGAGAGAAGATGCTGCAGATATTGGCGTTGTTCCAAGGGAGATGGAAGTGAGAAAATGAGCCGAGGCGGCCGTCTCTTATTGTTGATGCTCTGTGTTCCAGCCTCCGCTAAGCGAAACCTTATAAATATGTATATCGACGTCTCTCTCCCCTTTTACCTATAACCATCCCATATCTCCACATCTCACTGACGATGTGCCATCGCGTCTTATGTCTATGACTTCAGACACACAGACAAAGGAATATTTCAGGGGAAATCTGTGCTGAATACGTATGAAGATGATAAAGAGGTAGACGTTGCGAGAGAGTAGTACTATGTGGGGACGGAAAGAACAAGAATTGTATACTCGATTTGATGTCCTGCTACTTTTGGCTAATCGCGACAATGAAGATGAGCGATGTGATGAAATTGATGAAGGGATTCGAACCCAAGAACCCTGGCGTCCTAGCGTGCTGTATTAACTATGCCGTCGCGGATTCGTGATTATTGCATAATTTTGTATCTGTAAATCCGTATACTGTACTGGGAAGGTCAAGGACGTAGATTCGAATCTTGGTTCCTTGGTGTACAGTTACTGACACTTCTGAGTTTCCCACATTGACTTTCAATTGGATCACTACAATCCACAAGTGTCAGTGACTCTACTTGAGGTAAGCTCACATGACAAAGATGTATTCCGAACTCATAAACAAGAACCCTCTAGCGGGAAATTCTGAACTAACACAGCTTCGAGAGTGCTTCAGGGAGAGGATTTCGTTCACGCGCCAAATAGTTCGCACGTACGGTGCTAGATAGCGTATGGAACTGAGAGGTCCTTCGCTCGAACAGGCAAGGCGAGCGGTATATGCTTCAAACTCAGGAGTACACGTGTAACCGTAATTTGTCTGAAGTAGTTGGCCCTCAAATATGAATCTTGAGGTGAAATAGAAACTTAAGTGAACATTGTTGCCATATCCATGTTGGAATGCAGTTTAGTCTATCTTAGCAATACACAGTGCTTTATGAAAATTATATAAATGATTGTGGGCTGAAACTACCTGAACAGATATTTTCCACGTACAGTAAAACCTTATTAATCCGGACTAACGGGGAGATAAGTTAACGAAAGTCCGGATTAACTGAAATAAACTAACATAACAGTAAAAAGTGCATTAAAACTCCGTTTATAGTAACACACGTTTATTATGGTGTATTAAAAGGGCATAGGCCTAAATACACTATACAGTACAGTACAAAGTCTGCGGAAACAGAATTTCATCAGTGGTTGACTGCCTTTCCTTTGGGAAGTTCTCTTGTTGACTTCTAGCCACATTTAAAACCGAATTCTGTTTTTTTTTGTTGCCTTTTGCCTGTCCGGATTAGGCGAAGTCCGGCTTATCGGGGTCCGTATTTATCAGGTTTTACTGTATATACCAAAAGAAAGGTGGCATCACGTAGAAAGTCAAATAGTCCCATATCGGATTTTTTTTTTAAAAAATCATTTTTTTACAAGTAAGGAATAAAAGAAGCTATGAACTTAAACCAAGAAAGGAGCATTTCGGGCTCATATTCCAAGATAAAAAGCTTTGTTTAGAAAATACCTAATTTCAAGTTTCGCGCTAAAAGGAAGGCATGGGTGTTTAGGCTAACACCACTGAAAGAATCCCTCACACCTAGAGACTAAGGGAATACCCTTTCTTGTCTTTCACCCTTAATGTTCCCCCTTGCTTCCCTGATTGCATTTGTATTTCTAACCTTACTGTATTTATGTTATCCCAAGGAAGGTCTGTGAAACATATGATTTGTCACAAGAAGCTAGATTAAATGTGGCTCAGATAGTAATTTTTTTCCAAATTATGATTATGGTCGTATCACTTGTTTCGACCCTTATTTCTAAGTTGTTGAAACGGAAGGCCAAAGTATGTTCTTATAGTCCCTCACCTGTGACTGGGACGTCAACATTTGAAAAATATGTGGTGGGCTCAAACGAGTTGTAAAATCACAAAGAAATCTCAATCTCATAAATGATCTCCATGTATCATGGCAATAATGCACTCTTACTTATTGTTTTAAGAATCTGTTAATTGGTAAGTTGAATAAACATCACACCACATAATAATATTCCGTGTCGTGGGGTCTACAGGACACGCACAGGTCCGAGTCTCAGGTGGCGGTGTAACAACTTTTCTCCCGAGATTTCGGCCTGTGTATGGAACCAGTGGTCACCCATCATCGTGAGAAAATTGAGAGCTACAAATGAGTAGCAGAAACTGGTTACAGAAAAAGGACAGAGAGGGATTAAGAGAAAATAGGTGTGGGGGAGTGCCCCTCCTGCACCCCTCCCTCTTGGCTCTTTCTTCAAGCGAATCTGTAGCCCGGGAGAGAGAAGGTGAGAGTTGGTATTCCTTTTCCTCACCCTCTCTCATTCTCTCTCTGGACATTTGGAAGACAGAGAGTGAGATTCGAAAAAGAAAGAACGAGAAAAGGTAAGAAAGGTAGTAGAAAGGAAGAGCTAGAGAGAGAGAGAGAGAGAGACAAGAGATGAAGAGGTAGGTGGAAGAGAGTTTGGATGGAAAAAGGGGAAAGAGGAAGAAGAAGTTCCCCTCCCTCCCTCTGAAGAAGGAGGAGGAGGTTATGGTGGAGGTGGTGGAGACATCTTCTATCTTCCTCTTATTTCTCTCTCTTCTCCTCAGAAGAAAAAGAGAGAGAGAGAGAAAGAAAGAGGAAAATAGTATTGAGGGAGGGGGTAGAGTTGGAAAATAAGGGCTGCCCCAAATGAAGAAGCGGGGTGCTAAAGGGAATGATCTTTTCCTTTCATTCTCTCTTTAGGATCGCGCCCCCCCAAACAAAAACGCTCCTCCTGGATGGAATATGAGAGCGAGTATTTCATTTATCCACACACACCCTTCCACCAAAGGGCAAGAAAGAAGGGGAAGTGATTTATGGCAAAAAACCTACGACGACGACTGGGGGTTCGTCATGCTGACCACACGTCACACCGTAACTGGTTGCATGATCTCCTACCTCTTTTGGAAGTGAGGCCGGCGGTCGGTCTTCACAAACTGTTACACCAAGGGTTATTATTATAATAAACACGACAAATTATTGGGTGGGCTCGGGCCCCACGGTCTCATATAAGTTGTCGCCACTACCCTGTCTTAAAACCAAAGCTTTTTCATAACATTTCAGTTACATATACGACACTAGCGCCACTCTTCAAGGTCAGTGCTGCAGCTATGCCGGTGGATTAGTACCATCAGCAAAATAATAATCCTGAATTAAATGTCGGTTCTTAATATCCACAACTCCGCCACCACATTTTCCAGCACGACGTGTACGCTGGTCTTCTTGTATCTCCAGCGATATGGCCAACTGGAATGGACCTCCAGCTCCAGGGATCTCAGCAATGGTTCCAGCGCTTCATCTCCAAGTTCCTAATGCCCCGTGTTCCGGCTTGACACTGAATCCAGATAACGAGGTTCTTAATTAGCCACACCCTAATTTCCGGCGCCGCCTATGCACCCTGGTGGTCGTTAAGCGAACTAAACATTGCCTGCGAAGGAGGTCCGGAAGAGCGTCTGTGTTGCGTTGCGCCCACAACGGCCTCCAGGTAAATGATTGGGGTGCGTTTCCTCTCCCGTGTTTTGCTTTTAGTTCTCTCTCTCTCTCTCTCTCTCTCTCTCTCTCTCTCTCTCTCTCTCTCTCTCTCTCTCCTGTGCTTCGCTCTTT